>NW_011500801.1:84602-87428 GCF_000495115.2 Populus euphratica | reverse complement strand
ATTGTTGTTGTTGTTGTTGTTGTTGTTGTTGTTGTTGTTATTGTTATTATTGTTATTATTGTTGTTTATAATTTGTACAATTAACCTCCCTGTAGTTCGACCCCGGTCTTGCCGGGTTATTTATTACTTCGACACTCCTACACTTGGAAGAAGACATCAATCTTTTCGTCGTGTCAAGTTTTTGGCGCCATTGTCGGGGAGGTAAGTTCTTGTATAAATTATAGTAGTTATTTTATTTTCTCTTTTCACTTTTCTTGTATATAACTTTGTTTCTTTTCTCTTGTTTCTTCTTTTTTTGTTTTCTTCTTCCTTTTATTCTATTCCTACACGTGCATAAGAGTGTGGTCACGTACATCAAGTGGTAGACTTTGTAGGATATCCTCATCATTTTCAGAAAATATGGCCGAAGAAGATAATCAATCACTTCATAATGAGAATAACCGTGTCAAAACACTTAGAGACCACATGAATCCCACAAGAACAAGTGCACCATCATGCATAGTTTTCCCTCCCGATGCATCTCATTTTAATTTTAAACCAGGTATTATTCAACTTTTACCTTCTTTTCATGGCTTAGAATTGGAAAATCCATACTTGCATTTAAGGGAATTTGAGGAGGTCTGCAACACATATAATAATTTAAATTGTAGCATGAACACCATCAGATTAAAAGCTTTTTTCTTTTTCATTAAAAAATAAAGCTAAAACATGGTTACAAAATTTAAGACCAGGATCCATTCATGCTTGGGATGAAATGCAACAACAGTTTTTGAAGAAGTTTTTCCCATCTCACAGAACAAACTCTTTCAAAAGACAAATCACTACTTTCACTCAAAAACCAGGAGAAACATTTTACCAATGTTGGGATAGGTATCGAGACTTGCTTAGTACTTGCCCTCATCATGGTTTTGAAACATGGAGATTGATTTCATATTTTTATGAAAGATTAACACCTAGAGATAGGCAAATGGTTGAATTGATGTGTAATGGAACTTTTGAAGATAAAGACACTGATGAAGCAATGAAGTACTTAGACTTGTTAGCTGAAAATGCTCAAAATTGGAACATCGCGAGTACTTATGAGGCACTAAGTAAAACTCAACCTCATATATCTAGTGGAGGTATATACAACCTTAGGGAAGATCATGACCTCCAAGTCAAGTTTGCATCTTTAGCTAGGAAAGTCAAGGCACTAGAATTGAACAAGAGTGGTCAATTAAAATATGTTAAAAACATTGTGTGTCAAATATGTGAAACAAATGAACACTCAACCAATAATTGTCCAACCTTACCTTCTTTTAAGAAATGCCTCCATGAACAAACTAATGCTTTAAACAGTTTTGAAAGGTCCAATCATAACCAATACTTGCAAACATACAATCTTGGTTGGAGAAATCACTCAAATTTCAGTTGGAAAAGTGACAATGCACAAACTTCACCACCACAGTTTCAAACACACCATAATTTTCAAAATTCTCATGAATATACACCTCCTTATGCTCCACCTCCTACAAGAAATTTTAAGGAAACTTTGTATGCATTTATTGAAAAGCAAGAGACAATCAACACTCAACTTGCTCAAAGCATAACAAATTTTAAAGATACTCTTGCAAAATTCACATCTGCTCTTAGTTTTCAAGAGAAAGATAAGTTTCCATCTCAACCACAGCAAAATCTCAAGGAGCAATACAATGCAAATGCAAGTAGTTCTGGAAGTCAACACATAGATCAAGTCAAATCAGTCAGCACTCTTTGCAGTGGTAAGGTTATTAAAAAAACCCATTCTTGAACCTTGTGAGAAAGATGATAAGTCAATCTCTAAGGGTAATGAAGCGGTTGAATCTGAACATTGCAAAGAAAAGACTGATTCCGCTCCAGCACTTCCATTTTCTCATGCCATGACCAATCAGGAAGAAATCAAGGATGAAAAAGGAACCGAAAATATTGATGCAGATCTTCTATCAAAAGTGACAACAAATTTGACACCCGACATCACACCAATCGATGATTACTTTCCTAATGAATTTCTTATATTATTAGATATATTACTATAAAACATGATTTGGTTAAGGAGTTATTGATACTTCAAGTGCAAAATGATGATATAAATGCACTTTTAAGTACTAATCAACTATGCTTATCTTCACTATGATGAGACTTCAGAGTCAATAGAAGATTATCTAAAGACTCTATGTGTTTTGAAATAAATCCTACATTTTGACAGTTTTCATTGGTTTTGCGGAATGCATGTGAGTCCTTAAACATAGTAGGCTGGTAAAATCCACTTTAAAAGATTTCTATAGTCCTCTTTTTTACAAGAAATGATCCCAACGTGCCTTAGAGTGATAAAATTTAATGATGCTACTTACCTCATTATAGGAAATGCATCTTTGAAATATTTGATCAGGACAATAATTAAATAAGTAAGGGTCATCCTCATAAAATTTTTGCACGTCGCTCAAAAATTTTCTTTTGTCTTCGGAACTCTAGTAAGTTGGCAAAAATCCTGAAATAAGAAAATTGATATTTTTAGCAAACCAAGTCATTGAACTAAGAAAAAGTTGGCAAAATTCAATTGGTGTGATGTCGGATGTTGAATTTATTGCTAATTTTGACAAATGATCCGCGACAATATTTTCGGTGCCTTTTTCATCCTTGATTTCTTCCTATTTGAAAGTCTCAAAGATTTCACAATCATGATTAACTTTTCTTTATTTGGTCATGGCATAAGAAAATGGAAGTGCTGGTAGGGAATCAGTATTTTCTTTACAATTTTCAAATTCAACCCCTTCCTTACCCTTAGAGATTGACTCATCATCTTTCTCA
>NW_011500801.1:81458-83780 GCF_000495115.2 Populus euphratica | reverse complement strand
CTTGGTTTAAAATTAAAATGAGATGCATCAGGAGGGAAAACTATGCATGATGGTGCACTTGTTCTTGTGGGATTCATGTGGTCTCTAAGTGTTCTAGCACGGTTATTCTCATTATTCTCATTTTGAAGTGATTGATTATCTTCTTCGGCCATATTTTCTGAAAATCTTGGGCTCCATATGAAAGTTGTAGGCCTATGTCTTATCTTTTCATATATATAAAGTAAACCCAAATCCGAGATATACAACTCTAGATATGACCCAATTACCGAACAGTGTTTTGGTTTAGACTGCACCAGCATCTCTTTTCTAAGTTTCGTCATCTCTTTCATCAATCAATCATTGTATTTATGTGATAGGACTACATTTAAAATGAAAATTTACCATAAATTAAAGGTTTCTTATATTATTAAATATGTTATTATAAAACATGTTTTAGTTAAGAAGATATTGATACTTCAAGTGCAAAATGATGATATAAAACCTTGATAAAAATGCACTTTCAAGTACTAATCATAGTGTGAAGATAATGACCCTAAGTAATATCAGATTGGCATACCAACCATTATCAAGTAAACAATCAGGTAAGAGTTGGATGGTTACACGAGTCTTATCTAGGCTATAGCCATTGCGGGTACTGTTACTTCCCCATCTATCCTAAATTTTAAGATGTATGCTTTTGAAGTGATGCATGACAATATAAATAAGGATGCAAGTTGATTAGTACTTAAAATTGCATTTTTATCAAGGTTTTATATCATCATTTTGCACTTGAAGTATCAATAACTCCTTAACTAAAGCATGTTTTATAATAATATATCTAATAATATAAGATACCTTTAATTTAAGGTAAATGTTCATTTTAAATTGAGGCCTATCACATAAATAAAAGGATTGATTGATGACTTTAAGAACATAGGTTGCAAGGGCAAAGAGATGATCAAAATTAGAAAAGAGATGTCGGTGCAATCCAAACCGGAACACTGTTCGGTAATTAGGTCATATCTGGAGCTACAGATCTCAGATTTAGGTCCAATTTATATGGATGGAAAGGTAAGACATAGGCCTACAACTTTCATATGGAGCCCAAGATCTAAAAAGGCCATTATCAAGTCCAAATTATAGCAACAACAAAGAAGCCCGAATCTGTCTTCCAGCCCGAGCACTGTTCGGTATTTTGGCCATATCTGGAGTTCTAGAAGTCCAAATGAGCTGAATTTTTTACACAAGAAAGCTGAGACAATTGCCTACAACTTTCATGTTTGCAACTGGCTCCAATTTTGACGTTATCAATGACGTTTTGGGCAGACAAAAGAAGATAAGGATTGTCACCAAGTCAAAAGTTGGTCACCCACTTATCAATTAGTCATCAAATCAATAGTTCCCAATTTTGGCCTATAAAAGGAGACATTTGCCATGCATTTAGGCATCTTGGTGTTCAGATCAAGATCATGCTCTTCCTTTCTCTCTTTGTATTTTTTATGCTTTGTTTTCATTAATATTAAGTTTATGCCTTTCATTTCCTTTCCTTTACTTAGTTAACTTTTATGTTCTTATTTTGTTTATCTATTTTTCTTTCTTTCATTATGTCTAGCTAAGTTAATTATGTCAAGGTGAAAAGGTTACACTAATGGTGTAAGAATAAGTATAATGTAAACTTAATATGGACCTTAATGTTTGATACTAACATGTTTTATATTTGTTATCTTGTTCACTCTTTAATACTTTGCTTGTTAAATGACTAATCTTGATTTATGTTGTATAACACTTGGTACAACAAATGCTTGGCACTTTCATAGCCCATAATGTATGGTATAACCGACACCTGAGCTATGAAAGGAACTTGATTTGTTGTTAACATAAGTTATAATCATGAATGCTTGACGAGATTTACAAGTATTAGCATTAATTGAATAAGATGACTAATGTAATCATGTTAACAATATATAATCTGATTGGAACCTCCTTTGTGTGTGGTTTCCAATTCAATAATAAGAGTTTATACTATACTTGTTTGATATACCATTAGTGGAACCTCTAACCTTGACATTTGTTATTATTATTGCTTAATCCTTACATTAATATTTGATCTCCAAGTTCTCATCATCATCATCTTCTTCTTCTTCTCTTTCTTTATTATTATTATTATTATTATTATTATTATTATTATTATTAGTACTACTACTACTACTACTACTACTACTACTACTACTACTACTACTACTACTACTACTACTACTACTACTACTACTACTACTACTACTACTACTACTACTACTACTACTACTACTACTACTACTACTACTACTACTACTACTACTACTA
>NW_011500801.1:61401-78448 GCF_000495115.2 Populus euphratica | reverse complement strand
TATCTTGTATTATTAGATATATTATTATAAAATATGCTTTGGTTAAGGAGTTATTGATACTTCAAGTGCAAAATGATGATATAAAACCATGATAAAAATGCACTTTTAAGTACTAATCACTAGGCTAGATCCAACTAGCCTGGCCTAATCACTAGCCCAAGCCAATGATCCAACTAGGCAGTAGGCATATGTAAATTAATTCACGCGTACGTGTACAAATAAATAGTATGAATAGTAGGTGATGAATTAAATTTGCATGTGTATAGTACCTATGTAATTATAATTACAAAAAGGAGGGAAATAAAGAACTTACTTGGTCTGGAGATGAAGGGATGAAGACGATGGTGAAGGTATGCTGGCTGGCACAAAACTACTTTTTTCCTTTCTACTTCTATTTTTAGTCTTTCCTACTCTTTCTCCTAGTCCTGTTTTTCTTTTCTCTCTAGGTTCTCTCTTTTTTGCCTTCTAAAACAAACCATAGCATGTACAGAATTATAAATCCATATAACAAGTTTGTTTGAGAAAAAAAACAACACCCCAAATAAAATACATATACTATAAAAATATGCAAAAAAAAACATTTTTAAATTGTGTTCAAATTAAAAAAAAAAAAGAAGAAGAAGATATATTTGTTTACTTAAGATGAAAAATCCTTAACAAAATTTCAATCAAAACACAAATGCTGACAAATAGAGAGTTGTTATGACTAGAAAAGTTGCTGGAGGATAAGTTGTGTTGAGATTGAGGGAGGGGGGGATAAAGGGTTGTTTGTTAGAGAAATTTTAAGGAAGTAGAAATAAAGGAGGGGTGAGAGGAGGGTCGAGCATCAGGTTATATATTAAATATTACATAAAAAAAATCTATTAGTGTTTCCTTTCGTATTCATGAATTTTTTAGTAATGTTTGAATCTTTTAATCATGCTAAAAAAGTACACCATGATCTAAAACATTTACTTCAATTTAATTTGATTTTGAGATTTTAAGCTAACTAAAATATGTTTTTTTATTATTGGAAATTGGGTTATGGAGGTTCCTATAATATATATTTTTAGTATTTTAGGTGAGAACATGTTAAACTTTGGGTTTTCAAGATCCAAAAACTCATACCCATATTTTTCAACCATTAAAGATGGCTATAAATTGTTGCAATGGATGACATATTATTCACTTGCTTTTTTTTTTTAAATTACCAAGTGGGCAAGTTTGACCTTTCAAGCCCAGGAATGGCTAAAAATTTTTTTTCAAAGACCAGGCACAGGAGTTGAGCCTTATAATTAAGATTAAGATAAGAAACACTATTTAACTAAAATACCACAAACACAAGACAAGGATTAGTATATATTTTAAACCATCTGGTTACACATCTTACTTAATGTTATAAGAAGAAATCCCACATAAAAAGCTAAAGGAGATGGAAAAAAAAGGGACCATTTATTATTTTCTCTATTCTCTGTATTTCACTCTCTTCTTTTCTTCTGTCTTTTTCTCCTCCCTTTACCCCTTTTCTTGAGCACCCAACATGTTTAGATAACTAGAAAAAAAAAATAGTGGGTGATGCAATGTAACATGCCACAAGTAAGATATTGATGGGTGATTGCTATCTTTCCTTCTAACCAATCCCTTACGATTGATCTCTAGAAGACAAGCCATTAAATTTTCTAATTACTTTCATTCTAGGTAACGACTTCTTTCCCTTTATTTTAACCTATTAAAACTCATTAATAGATGTGTTCTTCTTATAAGTTTGATAGTCTTTAATTAAGGATTAATTAAAGAAACTTGAGACTAAGAATCACCTTGTAAAAAACATTTGAATTTAAAGGTCTAATTAAAAAGGACGAGGGGTGAAATTGTAAAGATTCAAAAAGATTAAAGCTGATTGGGTCAGTTACAAAGTTTCAAAGGTTTAGGGACTGGATTAAAAGAGGTTTTAATTTCACTGTTAATTATCTTCTTTTAATTAAAAGAAAATTTGCCCAAGTACCAACTTTCATGCTTTTGATTCTTCTTTATCTCTTCACCAAAAAAGATAAACTTCAAATCCCCTCACACCCTATCATTTTCCTCTCATACCAACTGAAACTCAATTATTTTATGCCCCAAAACCTTCTGTAAAATTCATATAAAAAATATCACCCTAAATTGTCCAAAACATAAGAGTTATGTATGTCCTTGCATTGCTAGTTAGCTACAGAACCAAACATATTTTAATCTTCATCTTCAATCAAACCATGATCCATCCCCAAACATAATGATTCAAGATGACTCAGCTAATAGGCTTTATAACCTTCCCTCTTGGCCTATAAAACAACTCTAAAGCCATGACTCATAAAAAGAAAAACAGAAAAAATTATGAAGCTCATGACCCAATAATCTGATGTCAAATTATAAAATGAAAAAAATATTTTAAAAAAAAATACCGAAGTTAAATCGGGATAATTTTTTAAACCTATGAAACGAATCATGAGAATAAATCTCCTTATAGAAGGAAAACACAAAAATATCACAAAGCAAAATTCTTAATCATCCAAGTATCAAGGGATGAAATTGAAAAATAAAATTTAATCAAGACAAGGATTATAAAACAAAATAAATAACAATAAAAAAATAAGAATCAAATTTAGTATAAAAATTAAATGAAATAAAATAATGTGGCACAAAATTGATAATTTTAAAAAATAAAAATAAATGATAAAAAATAGCAATTAAAAGAATAAACATCAAATTAGATGTAAAAATTAAATGAAATCAAATATTAAAGGATAAATTTGAAAAACAAAATTAGCTTAAAAAAGCAATAAATTCAAAACAAATAATAAAAAAAAATAAGAATTGATACAAATATTTATTGGTGAGACACATTTAATTTTTGACAAGGTAGATACGAAACCTGAGACAAGGAAAGAGAAAATATTGGGGGGAAATCCATTGGAGCCTAACTATTGTTTTGTTGTATACACATGCTTAACCACTATGAAAAGGACATCAAGATGCTTCTAATATCATTGTGGAAGGTGGTGTTTAGTTACCAGGAAAACATCTCATGCATCGCTTGAAGAGCTTAGACTTCTTCCACTTGCTAACATATTCGTGGCATGAGCCGATCACATTTGGCTTAAAAATAATATTTTATATTCATTAAAATACTAGGATGAAAATACGAAAAAGTCTCGAGATGTTAGTTAAAAAACTTTGCTTTTAAAGGTAATCTAGTTTTTTTACTATAGTTTAAAAGGTAAAAATCTAAAGTAACCCTAAATTTTTAGTTAAATAAATTTTGTTTTTAAAAGTAATCTAATCATTTTATTGGGTTTTTACTTTTAAAAAAGTAAAAAGAACAAGATATCCCCGGAAAATCTAAAATTAAGTAATGGAATTTTTATTAAGAAATAAGATGTTCATTATACGATTTTAATTGACTGTTCACCTTCAAAGGAAAACACTAAATCTCCTTTAGCTTTTTTAATTTGCCTGTCATCCTTCCTTTCTCAGTTTATGTACAACAACTCATTCCATCCTTAACTGTGGCTATTCTTTGTATATAAGTTCAATATAAGTATATGAAAGTTCTCTTTGTAAACATAAACGACATCCCATTTATTTCTCTTGTCAATTATGGCTCCTTTTTCAAGCATGCAACGCATGCTTGACTAGCCTGGGAAATCTAGACCAGCCAAGCATTATCGTAGAAACACTGGGTAAAAATACTGGGTACATGACTCAACTACTAAGATTAGTCGTGGCATAAATACTTGTCCATTATCTGTTGAACAGAAACTCTAATAACCAATATATTAAAAATATAATAATTAAATTAAGCCATCAAAACCTGATACTTGTACGGATATTTTGGATGCCACCACTGACAAATCTACGACAAAACATGTTTATAGTTGATGCTAAGGAACCGAAAATCTTTTTGATGAACAATACTGTTAATCACGCTTATATTTTCTTCAATTAATACCCTTCATCTGTCCGTTAAAGACACATCATATTTCTTGCATCAAACAACTTGCATCACTAAACTTTTACTGAGAACAAGTAGTAACATCTGCTAGTGTCTTGATTTTGACATTATTTGAATGCCAACGGTAATTTGCTGCATAAACAAGACACCAGCATAACTACTCCAAACAAAGCCATTACTCTTGGGCCAGCCAGAGTTTCCAAGAGGCCATACCCAAAACCTCATCGAAAGAAATAATTGACGAGCCCGCAGGATCATTAGGCCATAAAATGTTTCTTGATGGATGACCCTTTCCAAATTTATCAAGTCCACCGTATGAACCATAAAATGCTGGCAAGCCAATTGGATAAAAATCCTGGCCACCACTTTGCAACAGCAAAGCAAACTAGAGCATGCTGCACTAAGGCACTAAAGCCACAGTGAGTATCTGATTTATTAATATTGTTTAAAGCAGACTATATTCAACCACAAAAATTTACTGAAAGGAGTTAACAGAAACAGAACCAAAAGAGATTAAGTTTTGAATTATAATGCTGATCACAAGTAATAAGTAGAAACTTGGATTGAGATTTCAATGAACATTTTCTTATATGGAAGCTTGGATCTCATCTGAGGCCACTGCAGTTCCATTGGGGGCATCTTCTGGATGCAGTTGAGCAGAAACCTCATCTATAGCAGAATTTAGCTGTGCAATCTTGTCAGCAAGCACTTGGCGGGTTTTCTGTTACCATAACATGAAAACCAAAGAAATTTCAATGCAAATAATGAGCAAGATACAAAAAAAAAAAAAAAAAAAGAGAGAAAAGAAGCTAATGTGCAGGAGCATAATACATGGCTTTAGGCTTGATTTTGTTAAACAGTATGACCAGTCTAGATGTCTTTCAGAAAATCTACTGCTAAAAGCCTTCTATATTGTTTGACAATCAACAGACTTTTTCGCACAAGCATGCACATTCTTGGATGTAATGCTAACAACCTAAAGAAAGTGGGATAGCTCACTTATTTCTCTTCCTCTAGCCACAGTATCAACGAAATACTGATTAAAAATTTCAAATTGAAATTAGATAACGCAAATACAGGTCACTAAGCATGATTTAAATGGATGATAAATGAAATAACAAATTCCCACCTCCAAAGCTTTCTCCTCATCATATATGAACTTGGGTAGCTTCCTCATCAAATCTTTTCTGTCTGCTCCAGCTAATGCCTTGCTAATCTGAAATACAAGTAAACATCAATCAGATACATAATATGTGTCATTTTTTGCACGTGTTACAACTACCTCATGTAAGGTGCACAGCCTACAAGCAATATTCTACTGGACAAAAGAAAACCAATGGTAAATAATCCATAATAATTTATTAGTGCACCTTGTAGTGCTTCTTACAAGACAATCAAACAACTTGTTATTCGAAACCTTATCAAAAGAAACAATCTGCAGTATGGGCAGATTACAAGGCGCAAAAATAAACATGTCATGTCTGGTAGTAGTCAAGCTAGCAAGTTTCACAATACTAAATAGTCTTGAAGAAAACACACGCCATCCATCTCAATGAATAATTTAAAGAAACACAAGTACAATATATATAGCAAATTGAACTATAGCATATCACATTAGTCATTGAGCAGTACCTGTGGAGCATATACACAACCCAATGTTCCAGCTACCATTCCTCCCAATATGAAACCGCCAATGAAGATACCTGCACCACTTGATCCACCACGCTCACCACTGTCCTTGCACATGAGAGGAAAAAAAGAAGAAAAATCACAGTTGAAAGAGAGATATGGTGGTGGGCGGGTGTGGATCAAAGACCCCTCTTGGAGATGTCGAGTAAAAAGTAATGAATATGATACAACAAGTATATAAAACTTACAAAACTGATAGTAGAGAAGCAGCAAGCAAAAAGAAAAGGAGGACTAATTGACTATCCACCTGATTTCAGAGATAAATTAGGTTTTATGACTTGAATTTGGACTCTTAATGGTAGGCAGTGGCTATTGGAAAACATAAATACAAAAGCAGTTCTGAAATGGAAGTAAAACAAAATTATAGTGGAGAAAGAGGAAAAAGAGCACATATAAAATCCAACCATGTGTGAGTCTATCAGTGTCACAGCTTTCATGTTTTATAGGTGATCCTAACAGATAACAAAAGTCTCAGTTCATGAGAGCGCACACCCTCAAATGGGTGACAGTAGCCATTGAAAAAATTAACCTTGATGCTGCTAATCTGTCTTTACAACAGATGATGCACAGTCCAACAAATTACAACAACACCATACCTTGCTTGAATTGTTAGTGACTTTTTATGTGTTGTGGGTTTTCCTCTACTAGAGAGATTACCAGGTCTAACGCATATTAGGCATTGGTCTTTTGGCTTCAAAGAAGAGCCTGGAATTTCATGATAACTAATGATTAGAAAAAGCAGGGAAACCAATGAACAAAACAGTATTACCAATCAGTGTGAAGTGGTAATGCTGGATAGGAAAAAGAAGAGAAATGCATATACAAAATTGAGAACCATCATGAATTAGGTATCTTCAAATGCAATAATAATTCGTAAATAAGAGCACAAAGTGCCTTCCTAAGTAACCTGAACAGCAAAGCATATCATCTAGAAACATAAAGCAAATTAAAAAATATTTCCAGTTCAGTATTAGCAATAATTAGAAGTTAATCAGGTAATGTCCTCCATTATATCAATAGATTGAAAAGGCTAAAAAATTTGTTTGCTACATGATCAGACTCCATTATAAATTAAAATTTCGAGAAAATTGACACAAAATGAAATTTCATCACCAGTTCTTCCAAAATTAGCATGATATTTTGGATCTTTCACATTTCAAACTTTCCTTTAAAACCCAGTTCTCAAAGGCCATAACTTGGTGCATAAAAATCCAATCTTTAATTCCTTAATAAAACTCCTATGAAGAAATGTAGTAAGAACGAAAGCCTAGATTCTACAAATTAGCAAACAAATGAGAAAAAAAATTAAAAAAAGGAATTTTCTTTTCATTTCTTGAATATTTATCCCAATCAAATAAAGCTTACAAAAACTAAATCAGCAGTCAGAATCCACATAATCAGAGAAAACAAAATTACCAGCAGATAAAAAGTGAGCTTGGGGAGTTGCAATTGAAAGAAGAGAAGTTGAGAGAGCAGTCATTTCTTGGACTTTCTTTTGTTTGAGTAATCAAAAAAGGAAAAATCGCACTAAGAAATGGTAGCTTTGTTCTTAATTATGTGTCCTCGATAATATCGAGCTCATTGTTTTATTTACGATTGATACTGGTCTGTGATCTTTCGTCTATGCTGCGGAGAAGAACTTGGGCTGCATTGGCCCATCATTCGAGACTACTCAGTCAGCTAGTATTAAACAAGCCCAAGAAAACCATTCTTAAAACTTTAATTCACTTCTTTGGGTTTAAGCAAATACTGAAGTTCCGCGTAAAGAAATCAAAATCATGTTTGGGTTAGATTTTAAAAGATCACTCAAATCTTACACATTGAATTGATCATAGGAATCTGCCTGGTAAGAGGGTTTTTATTGCTGAAGATATTATAATTATAAGAAAACTGAAAGGAATGTGTAACATATGATTTTTCATGTATCTTTTCACTATGTACTTCTACAATCATTATTTTTTCTTTGGTCATTCAATTTTTTTTCTCCTCAATTAAGCTCTTTTATGGCTAAATTAATGGTCGATTGGCTCTTATTTGTTGCACAAGGATAGGATTGAAAGATGGAGTACCTAAGTATAAAAGGCAAAGAAAATAGGTGGCAACTTCAAAATTTGTGCAGAAAAGTTCAATTTGGTCTTTATATTTTTCAATTTATTTTTTTGGTCCATTAGGTTTTTGAAATTTTAATTTTGATCCATAACTTGATTATTTTTTTATCTATGGTTTGAGAAAGGATAGATAAAGTCATCGGATTCTAATAGTAAATAGGAGAAATACTTGATTATCACTGATTTGGGTAAATAAAGAGTAGTTGCGAGAATAAGCTGATAAGTAAGAGTTTCTACAAGTATCACCAAAAAAAAGATCATATGATTGATCAATGTGAAGATATCCATAATGAAGTGATGCATATGATTTTGTCCAAACCCAAAGTAGCAAGTAATGGGAGCTATAAGGTCTTACCATATAAATTATAGGTATTTCTTCCGATGCTCTCAACCAACACCTGGTTTTCAAGCAAACATTTAAGGCTTGACTCATAGTGAAAGGTGCTTTACCCCTAAGGAGCTTAAGAAGTAAAGAAAAGTTAAGGGTAAAGAAGTAGTTGATTTGTTTGAGAAAATAAACAAGTTTGTAGTCGAAGAAGAAACTAATAAATTCTTGAAATTAATGAAGCACAACAAGTATAATGTTGTTAAGCAACTTAAAAGAACTCCTGCTAGGATATATTTGTTATCTTTGATCTTAAGCTCCAAACCATATTGAAAGGCTTTACAAAAGGTGTTAAATGAGGAATATATGCTTCAAAATATCAATTAATAAATCATAGAGCAACTGGTAAGTAGAATTTAAGTCTCAAATTATCTGTATTTTACTGAAGATGAGCTAGACCCTGAATATACTAGATACAATAAATTGTTATGCATCACAATACAATGTAAAGATTTTTGATAAGTAAGGCATTGATTGATAATGGCTTAACATTAAACGTGTTACCAAGACATGTGTTAGGGGAGAAATGTAAACAATTGGAAAAAAAATATTATTATGAAATTAATGGGGGAAAAATTTATTCCAACTAATTAAGGTGAATATTTACCTTATAGGTAAGCTAATAGATGGAAGAAAATTAAATAAAACATTTATACATGTGTTTTTTTAAAATTGAAATAGGAAAATACCTGAAAAATAAATATTACAAAAACACAAATAAAACTTGAATGAAATTGATGCTTGAGCAAAGAAAAATAGTGGAATACAATTCAATGAAATTTGAAATAGCGCAGCTTAAATTTAGTGTAAATGAGTAACATAATCTAGAAAAAATTACCCAGAAAACATAAAAGGCACAAGGTAAGGACATAAAAGAAATTAATTATATTATTGGATATAAATAGGCCAACATGGCCGACTAAGAGAGAAATGAAGAGAGCTCGAGAGAATTCTAGAATATTTTTAGAGAAAACCTTAGAAAAAGTCAAAGATAATAGTGGAAGAAGTGAGGTTTTGTATGATTAGACACTTAAACAACTTATTAGAGAGAATATAATCAAGTGAAAAAGAATAGAGAGAGAGAGTGAGAGAGAGAGAGAGGGACAAAAATCTTGGAGGAGGAAGGGAGTTTGGAGACTTTTGATTTGTAATTGTTTAAAGCTCAACTCTTTTCTTGCTATGGTATTTTAAGCACATCTAAACATGTTTTTATTAGATTTAGTTTATTTTATTTGAATTCTTAAAATAGGATTAGGTTTTTTATAAGAGAATTTAGGAGATACAATATTAGTTGTTAATAATTGTATTAGATTATGAAAACATGTAAGAAAGAGAGAAATCTTGGTGAATTAGAAAAAAATAATCATGGTGAAGGGAGGAGGAACATTTGGTTAGGCAAAAGAGGAAAATATTTGAAACTATAGTAATGTGTTAGATATTGTAAAATTATGCATAATTATTGTGTGAGATTATGGTTAATAATGATTTGGTAAGAAAAGGGAAATTCACATGTTTAAGTTTAAAGAAAGCTTGAATATGTTGTGTTTATGAATTTTAAGAATATATTATACAATATACTAAAAGAGCTCTGTGTTTCTGTTACTATTTACCTAGATATAAAAGACTGTGGATTGGAACAGTGTAATGACAGAGCTGCCCTTACTATAGAGAATTGCAAAGACAATAGGGGGAGGGGTGATGTTGTCTTTTTACTAGGATGCATTTGGCATTGAAGGGATGGTCGAGGAGAAAATGGCCAGTTCTAGTTTTGTTAGGGCTCCAGGTCGTGAGATGCAGACACCTGGCGCTGGCAAGCCCTGGGCACTGAGCTAGACTCGAGCGCCATATGGGGACAGCTAGCGCTGAGGCTGCCTTGCATGTGCGCTGGGTCAGACCCGCACGCATGACTACAAACCCTGGTGAGACCCAAGGCTTATGGGTCCAACGTCAGGACCCAATTCTCTTGAGTCTTACATCCGGATCCAATACTCTTAAGTCCTGCAACAGGACCCAATGCTCTTAGGTCCGCGTCAGAACCTAATTTTCTTGGGTTCTTTGTTAGGATCCAAGGCTACTGGGTCTTAGGTTTCTAAATATAATTATTTCCCTTGTAAATATAATTATTTTTATTATAGTTGAAAGTATTAATATCAAACATATTATAATTTGTGTTCTAAATATTATTAGTTCAATTATAATAAAAGTAATAATATTTATACCCCGAATAATAGTATTTTTGATATTAATACTTTGAATAATAATAATAATAATAATAATAATAATAATATTTAGAACTCAAATAATACTATTTTTAATATTAATACTTTCAATGATATTAAAATAATAATCTTTGTACCATAAATAATAATATTTTTTGTATTAATACTTTGAACTATAATAGAAATATTAATATTTATAACACAAATATTAATAATATTTTATTTCAAATTTATGAAGGACAATAATGATAATAAGAACAATAATTTATACTTTTATCCTTCAAATGGATGCTACGTCAGGACCCAATGATAATGAGTCCTGTGTCTGGACCTAATTCGCCTCGGTCATGTGTTAGGACCCAATAGTAATGGGTCCTATGTCTGGACCCAATTCGCTAGGATCCTGTACCAAGACCTAATGGTAATGGGTCATGCCTCAAAGCTCAATTCGCTTGGGTCCTGTGTCAAGACCAAGAGTAATGAGTCTGGCATCAGGATCCGATGGTTTTGGGTCCAACATCAAGAGCCAAGTTTAATGGGTCATGTATCAAGACCCAATTCTATTGGGTCCTTCATCAAGACTCAAGGTTTTTGGGTTTTAGGTTTCTGAATATAATCATTTGTATTTTAAATATAATTATTTTTATTATAATTGAAAGTATTAATATTATCATTTGTGTTATAAAATTATTATTTTTACTATAATTAATAATATTATAATAAAAATATTATTATTTTTCTTATAAATATTATTATTTTAATTTTAATTAATATTATTAATAAAATAATTAATAAATTTTAAAAAAATTATTATTAATATTGAAAAACAACCATATATTTGATTTGAAAGGTAAAATTAAAAATTACTACTACTACTACTATTACTACTATCATCATCATCATCGTCATCATTATTAATAAATTCTAAAAAACTATTATTACTATAGAAGAAAAACCATAATTATTTTTTTAAGATTAAAAAAAGTAAAAATTTGGGCAAACATGTTAAATAATAATATTTATACCATAAATAATACTATTTTTAATATTAATGCCTTCAATGATAACAAAAATAATAATATTTTTACCACAAATAATAATACTTTGAGCTATAATTGAAATATTAATATTTATAACATAAATATTAATATTTTTAATATTAATACCTTCAATTATAATAAAAATAATAATATTTATAGCATAAATACTAATAATAATTTTTAATTTTATCATTTAAATCAACTATATAGTTTTTCTTTAGTGGTAATACTATTTTATTTCAAGTTTATTAATGATAATAAGAATAATAATTTATATTTTTATCCTTCAAATGAGTCATGCGTTAGGAGTCAATGCTCCTAGATCTTGCCTCAAAACCCAAGTTGAATGGGTTATGCATTAGGACTCAAGGACAATGGGTCATGCGTTAGGCCCAATCTCTTGAGTCCTGCGTCTAGACTCAATTCAATAGGATCCTGCTTCAGAACTAGATTGTCTTAAGTCCAGTATTAGGACCCAAGCTTACTGAGTCTTACGTCAGGATCCAAGATTGTTGAGTCTTAGGTTTATAAATATAATTATTTGTATTTTAAATATTATTATTTTTATTATAATTAAAAGTATTAATATGAAAAATAGTATTATTTTTTTTTATAAATATTATATTTTTATTATAATTGAAAGTATTAATATTAAAAATAGTGTCATTTATGTTATAAATATAATTATTTTTATTATAAATAATATTATTAATAAATTTGAAAAAATTATTATTATTAATATTAAAAAAATATTATTATTTATATTATAAAATTTTATGATATTTTATATAAAAATAAAAAATGAGTACGCGGCGTAGCACGGGCACCTAACTAGTAAAAGCTAAGAAAGAATGACACTTCTTTTATTTATTAATTTTGGAGAAATTATGTCTTTGGCAATGAAGTTATTACTTTGTAATTTATTGTACATATTAAAGTATGTAAAAAAGATAAAATTCATGAAAAATTATGGAAGTGTGAATGATTGGTATGTGAAGAAATAATTAAAATGACTTGTTAGAAATATTTGATAATAAATTTGATGATTTATACAAGTTTTACATAAGTTAGGATTACAAGGTAAAAGTAATGAAGAAATGCATAAATGATTAAATTGTTGTTAGTAAATATAAGATGATGAATTATGGTTTAACTATGGAAAAATCATGTTTATTTAGGAAGTGTAAACATGTTGATGGTATGTTTTAATTAATTAGAATTTTTATTGAATTGGAATATATTAATTTATAATGAAATGTTTATTTAGTATATTGCAATATGATGAGTTAAGTTTAAAGGAATTTTTGTGTAATGGTTCTACTAAGATTTAATGTGTCTAAAATGAAGGCACATTGGAATTATAGGCAAGGTTATAACAAAAAGAATCTTGTTGTTACATGAGAAGTTGCTAGGGTAGGATCTTAATTAGCTAGAGCAGGACCATCACGAATAGAAGGTAGATGTTCCATATTACCCTTTGAGTATTTCCTTTCTTACATTTGATATAATGTTTAATTTATAGTATCTTATTTATCTGTTTAATAAAAATGAATGGAGACGAGCAATTAACAAAATGAATAATAATAAGTAACGTTGGTAATAAGAGAAGCTATCAAATTTAATGGTATCTATGAGAGGGTTGTCAGATTAATAACAATCAGAAGGATTGTTAGATTTATTGGATATGTAGGGGTGGGGGGGTTACCATATTAAAGACAATGAGAAGGTTTGCTGAATTTCTTGGCATCTACGAGGGAATTGCTGAATTATGGATAATAGAAAGGATTGTTGGAGTTAGTGTCATCTATGAGGGGATTGCTAGATTATTTTTTTATGAAGGTTTTATATTATCATTTTGCACTTGAAGTATCAATAACTCCTTAAGTAAAGCATGTTTTATAATAACATATCTAATAATATAAGATACCTTTAATTTATGGTAAATATTTATTTTAAATGCAGGCCTATCACATAAATGAAATGATTGATTGATAAATTTAAGAACTGAAATTGGAAAGACAAGGAGATGGCCAAACTTAGAAAAGAGATACCGGTGTAGTCCAAATCGGAATACTATTCGGTAATTGGGTTATATTTGGAGTTGTAGATCTTAGATTTAAGTCTACTTTATATGGATGGAAAGGTAAGACATAGGCCTACAACTTTCATATGGAGCCCAAGATCTAAAAAGGCCATTATCAAGTCCAAATTGTAGCAACAACAAAGAAGCCCGAATCTGTCTTCCAGCCCGAGCACTGTTCAGTATTTGACTCTTATCTAGTGTTCTAGGCGTCCAAATGACCTCAATTTTTTAGACAAGAAATATGAGATAATTTCTTACAACTTTCATGTTTTCTAGTGGTTTCAATTTTGATGTCATTAATAACATCTTGGGTAGACAAGAGAAGATAAGAATTGTCACCAAGTCAAAAGTTGGCCACCCACTTATCAATTAGTCACCAAATCAATAGTTCCCAATTTTGGCCTATAAAAGGAGGCATTTTCCATGCATTTAGGCATCTTGGTTTCCAGATCAAGATCATGCTCTTCCTTTCTCTCTTTGTATTTTTTATGCTTTGTTTTCATTAATATTAAGTTTATGCCTTTCATTTCCTTTCCTTTACTTAGTTAACTTTTATGTTCTTATTTTGTTTATCTATTTTGCTTTCTTTCATTATGTCTAGCTAAGTTAGTTATGTCAAGGTGAAAAGGTTACACTAATGGTGTAAGAATAAGTATAATGTAAACTTAATATACTACTACTACTACTACTACTACTACTACTACTATTATTGTTATTATTGTTGTATTATTGTAATTTATAATTTATACAATTAACCTTTCTGTGGTTCGACCCCGGTCTTGCTAGGTTATTTATTACTTCGACACTCCTGCACTTGGGAGAAGACATCAATTTTTTGGTTGTGTTAGCATTCGTGAGGGGATTGCTAGATTTATGACATTCAAAAGGATTGTTGAAGATGATGGTAATTTTGGAAGGATAATCAGAATAATATTGAAATAGTGTTCTTCAATTAAAGATGATTATAAAGAATTTCCAATGAGATGTAAAAAAAATAGTATGTAGTAATATGTGATATAAATGCTAACTTGATGAATTGACATTATCACGTGGCATGGAATATAGTTCTAGAATAGTTTATGAATAATAAATTTTTTGGGTTAAGTTATTAACAAATTTTAATAACTTATTTGTTTTATTATATGTTTATCACATGTCAGGTGGGATAAAAAAGGATAAGGGTATAAATTATCTTAATGAATATGATGTATTGATGTATTATCACAGACTTTTAATAACTTGGCATGTTATTTCAAAGGTGTGTAGGGCTTGTAAATTAAATCATTATCTTTTGGATAATGTATTATATATATATATATAGTTGTAAGTAATTATATAGATGATATAATGAAATAACATTTTAAGGTAGATGTCTTGTTATTATAGGTATGTGTGCTTACGCTGTTGTGAACTTTTAAATATTTCTATATGTTTTCAGTTGTTAATTGTACTACACCTTCTATCAAATAATTGTACGTGATTGTGCAATTAGATGAAATTGTGTGGAAGTGATATTTGAAAGAAGAATGACATTAGTTGAGATGTGATCCAAGATGATTGGATCAAGATTTAATAATAGGAAGTTGATATTTGATAAATACAAGAGAAATTATCGATAACTCGGTATGCAAAATTATAAGGGAAACTTTGCTGAAAGTTAAAAAAAATGCCCAGGTTTATCATTGAGATACATATAAATGGTTAAATTTCCTTGGTTTAAATAAAGAGATGTGACTAATTGATCATATTTGATTTGTAAATGGTTAAGGATATTACAAGATGTTAAATGATGTATCATAAATGAAGTCAAATACCATTATGGCAAAGATGTACGATGGCTCACTACGACAGATAGTTAGGACTTCGGAAATTCATCCTTCTTATAACATGTTATTAGGAAGGTCTTGGATTCATGCGGTTGGGGTAACAACTTCATCATTGCATCAATGTTTAAAGTATATCATGAATGGAATGTTGGTAATAGTCAAAGCTAAAGGAACCATTATCATGATAAGAATTGTGGCTGCATCCTTCATTGAAGTAGAGAATTGTAGGAATGAAAATATTTATGCTTTCAAGATTATGAATACAGAGTGGGTTCCTGAAAATATTGTGCTAAGAAAGCCAAAAATATATGAAGTAACAAGGATGACAATTAATTGTTTCCTAACACATGGGATTCCATTTCAATTTAACCATGACATTAGAATGTTGGAAAATGTCTATCTAATGAAGATGAAATGTGTTGATTAGAGGTTTAGACTTGTATATAAACCTAAGGATGACTTAAATGGGTCGCTAGGATTAAGAGAGAAGCAAGAATGGCAAGAATCAAAGGAAAAGAGTCGGAAGAAGAGAAGTTGACAATCCCACCACTTTGAGTAACTTTCCTAAGGCCTGCTGAAGTGATAAGATCTTATGATAAAGCGTTGAAGATAATTGACCTCTACATTAACACTTTAGAGTTTGAGAATAAGAGACAAAGTGTGGAGACAAAAGTTAAAGTGGAGGATAAGATGCTGCCTCAATTATCTATTCATATAATTAGGGGCATTCCTGTAAGAGGTTTTATGAGGAAGCTAGCAGATGAGGAGAAATTCTAGAATTGGAAAACTGAGCATGTTCCTTTCATGTTTAAATGGTAATTCTTCTTGTTTGATCATGCCTATTAAGATGTTTTGTTTTTTTTTGCTTCATTTTTTTACCTTTCTGATCTTATTAGCACTCTAACTCATGATGCCGCAAGCTTTTTCTTCATTAATGAGCCTTTATTTTAATGAGATCATGTATTTTCATTGTTCAAAATATATCTTGTTTTCTTTTACTTTTTTTATGCAAATACACATTTACATAAGCATACCTTTCATTTTCAGGAATTCTAAAAATGAATCTTTCACCAATCTATAAAACCACTACACTAAGAATAAATAACCAAGCTTTGATAACATAATTATAATAGGTGATGATGAATGAGAAGAAAACGACTTAAATGAGTTTACTAGGTTAATTGAAAAATCTAAGAAAACTTGGAAACCTGCTAGTAAGGAATTAAAAGTAATAAACCTAAGCACTGAATAAGATAGAAAAGAGTTGAAGATTGGTACTTTTATTACGGTTGAGAAAATAGATGGTCTGATCTACTTGTTGCAAGAGTATACAGATGTCTTTGCTTGGTCATTTGCAGATATGCCTAGTTTGGATATTAATATTGTGGTATATAGAAGCAAACTAGTCAAACAGAAGTCGAGATGGATGCGCCTAAAATTGCTACTCAATGTAAAGGTTGTAATTCAAAAGTAGTGGGATGCAAGATTCTTAGATGTAGTCCATTACCCCCAATAGGTGGCCAATATAATAGTGGTTCCCAAGAAAGATGGCAGGATTAGGTTTATATATAGATTATAGAGATCTAAAAAGGTAAGCCTAAATAATGATTTTTCTTTGCCCCACATAGATGTCTTAGTTGATAATTGATTAGTACTTAAAAGTGCATTTTTATCATGGTTTTATATCATCATTTTGCACTTGAAGTATCAATAACTCATTAACTAAA
>NW_011500801.1:59675-60283 GCF_000495115.2 Populus euphratica | reverse complement strand
TCCCTGTGGTTCGATCCCGGTCTTGCCGGGTTATTTATTACTTCGACACTCCTACACTTGGGAGAAGACATCAATCTTTTAGTCGTGTCAATAATGCAAAAAAATAAAATAAAAATGCCACTTATTCACTTACGAATGAGTTTTTTTTTTTGTATAATCAAATTAAAATGGCTAGGAAGACAGGTAAAACTACTTTTATTACATGTAAACCCCCAGTTATAATTTTTCTGGGTTATTAAAATATGAGAAATTTAACCAATAGTAAAATGAGTTAATTAAATTTAAAAAGCCTAAATCAAGAGAAAAATAGTGAAATTAATGAAATAAAAAGTGAATATAGTACTAAATTATTGAAAAGAAAAATAGTTGTGGGGACAAAATGAATATGTAAGACCAAGAGAGGTCAATATTCAAATAATAGATGGTTAGGAGTTTATATACAAATGATACTAAAAGGTGGGGATAAATGTACAATTAACAAGATGATAACACTATAAATATTATTATATTTTTTTTCTCTTGAAGTGATGCTAATACTTGTAAGTTTCGTCAAGCATTCATGATTATAACTTATGTTAACAACAAATCAAGTTCCTTTCATAGCTCAG
>NW_011500801.1:57300-58778 GCF_000495115.2 Populus euphratica | reverse complement strand
TAGTAGTAGTAGTAGTAGTAGTAGTAGTAGTAGTAGTAGTAGTAGTAGTAGTAGTAGTAGTAGTAGTAGTAGTAGTAGTAGTAGTAGTAGTAGTAGTAGTAGTAGTAGTAGTAGTAGTAGTAGTAGTAGTAGTAGTAGTAGTAGTAGTACTAATAATAATAATAATAATAATAATAATAATAATAATAATAAAGAAAAAGAAGGAGAAGAAGAAGAAGAAGATGAGAACTTTGAGATGGAATATTAATGTAACGATTAAACAATGATAATAACAAATGTCAAGGTTAGAGGTTCCACTAATGGTATATCAAACAAGTATAGTATAAACTCTTATTATTGAATTGGAAACCACACACAAAGGAGGTTCCAATCAGATTATATATTGTTAACATGATTACATTAGTCATCTTATTCAATTAATGCTAATACTTGTAAATCTCGTCAAGCATTCATGATTATAACTTATGTTAACAATAAATCAAGTTCCTTTCATAGCTCAGGTGTCGGTTATACCATACATTATGGGCTATGAAAGTGCCAAGCATTTGTTGTACCAAGTGTTATACAACATAAATCAAGATTAGTCATTTAACAAGCAAAGTATTAAAGAGTGAACAAGATAACAAATATAAAACATGTTAGTATCAAACATTAAAGTCCATATTAAGTTTACATTATACTTATTCTTACACCATTAGTGTAACCTTTTCACCTTGACATAATTAACTTAGCTAGACATAATGAAAGAAACAAAAATAAATAAATAAAATAAAAACATAAATAAGATAAGGTGTTTCTAAGTAAAGGAAAGGAATTGAAAGGTATAAACTTGATATTAATGAAAGCAAAGAATATACATTACAAAAAATACAAAGAGAGAAAGGAAGAGCATGATCTTGATCTGGAAACCAAGATGCCTAAATGCATGGCAAATGCCTCCTTTTATAGGCCAAAATTAGGAACTATTGATTTGATGACTAATTGATGAGTGGGTGGCCAACTCTTGACTTGGTGACAATCCTTATCTTCTCTTGTTTGCCCAAAACTTCATTGATAATGTCAGAATTAGAACCACTTAAACATTGTCTCATCTTTCCAGGAAAAAAATTGGAGTTCATTTAGACTTCTAGAACTCCAGATATGGGCCAAAAACTTCATAGTGCACGGGCTATAGGATAGATTCGGACTTCTTTGTTGCTGCTGCAATTTGGACTTTAAAATGACCTTTTTAAATCTTAGGCTCCATATGAATGTTGTAGGCTTATGTATTTCCTTTCCATCCATATAAATTAGACCTAAATCTGAGATTTGCAGCTCCAGATATGACCCAATTATTAAACTGTTTTTTTATTTGGACTACACTAACATCTTTTTTCTAAGTTTGGCCATCTTTTTGTCTTTTCAATTTCAGTTCTTAAATTCATCAATCAATCCTTTCATTTATGTGATAGGCCTGCATTTAAAATGAACATTTACCA
>NW_011500801.1:52908-56125 GCF_000495115.2 Populus euphratica | reverse complement strand
TTCAAGTGCAAAATGATGATATAAAACCATGATAAAAATGCACTTTTAAGTACTAATCACTAGGAAACCCAATACACAGGAACCTACTTTTGCAAGGAATCATGTAGTTACATTCTAAATCATGATGTATTTTGTATGAATCAATTTACTGAATGTATAACTATTATTATATCCTTTTTGTTTAAATTCATGATGACTATTTATCGGATAGAATACAAACTCATGTCTATGTATGTATATTTTTAATGTGAACTTCTAATCATGCAAACATAATACTATGTGTTTATGTAAGATTCACTTTTAAATGAAATGTTGATTGTTATTGATAAATGGATTGTATCTTGATGATATGAGAAAATAGGTTCGCCGATTACCGACACGATGTGTGTTAAGTACAAAAAAAAAATTATTGTTGTTTTGGGCTTGAAAAGCCAGGTTGTTACATTACACCTTGAGGAACTTTCTACTATAAGGTGATTCTATTTGGACTGAAAAACATCGGGGCCACTTATTAAAGAGCAATGATAACCTTATTTAATGATATAATGCAATAAAAAATGGAGGTATACGTGGATGATATGCTTGCTAAAACAAAGAAAGAGAAAGATCATGTGCAAGTCTTAAGGAAGCGATTTGAGAGGTTATGGAAGTTTCAATTATGATTAAATCTTGCAAAGTATTTGTTCGGGGTAAAGACAAGGAAACTGTTGGGCTTTATAATACAAAGTCAAGGAACAGAGGTCGATCTAAACAAAATAAAGGCTATCTAGGCTATGTCAGTCTTAAGACAAAAACAAAAAAGTAATAGGTTCCCTTGGGCATTTAAATTATATAGCCCGATTCATTTCTCAGCTTACAGTGACTTGTAAGTCAATATTCTAACTATTTAAAAAATAAAATCCTAGGGTATGTAATGATGATTGCCAAAAAGCTTTTGATAAGATCAAGAAGTATTTATAGAACCAACTTTTGATAATAACCCTTCTATTGGGAAGACCTTTGAACTCATATCTGATAGTGACAGATCCCTATTGGAGGTTTTTTATATAGAGACAGATCCCTATTAGAGTTTTCTTATCCAAACATTAAATATCCTTTACATATTTTTATCTTTTCTTATTTACAAGCTTACTATTTAAAGTTTCTTACAAGACTTTCTGTCATAAGCATTGTAAATATGACACAATTTTCATAACCTAATTATAGATCCCCTAAAAATTATTTTAAATACATTTTCTTTATTATTTAAAACAAAAAAAGTAGAAAGATTAGAATCCAAAAATATTTTTGGGACATAAGAAGATAAACTCTTGAGCTGCAACAAACCAAAATAACCATACTAGAATATTTTAACACGATGAGTTGCAGAAAGAATTAACAAAAAGAAAGTGGTGGTTGAAATCCGACTTGACCAAAATTAGAAGAATCAATTAAGTTTAAGGACTTAGCTAGACTTTTAATGGGATTAATTGGCTTGATTAAAGACTTAATTGAAAATAAGTTTAAAAGTCAATTTCGCAAAAATTGAAAGAATTAATTAAGTTGAAGGACTTAATTTAACTATTATTAGATTTATGGATTCAATTAAAGAAAAATCAAGTTCGGAGGTTTAATTCAGATCAATTCGCAAAGATTGAAAGATTAGAGACGCGATTACAGAGGTTTAATTCAGATCAATTCACAAAGATTGAAAGATTAGAGACGCGATTAAAACTTGAAACAATTAAACTAGTGTAATCATGGGTTCAATTGAAGAAATTTAGAGATTAAAGGTTGATTAGTACTTAAAAGTGCATTTTTGTCATGGTTTTATATCATCATTTTGCACTTGAAGTATCAATAACTCCTTAACTAAAATATGTTTTATAAGAATGTATCTAATAATATAAGATACCTATAATTTATGGTAAATATCTATTTTTAATGCAGGCCTATCACATAAATGAAAGGATTGATTGATGACTTGAAGAACTTAAATTGCAAGGATAAAGAGATGGCCAAACTTAGAAAAGAGATGTCGGTGCAATCCAAACCGGAACACTGTTCGGTAAATGGGTCATATCTGGAGCTATATATCTCAGATTTAGGTCAAATTTATATGGATGGAAAGGTAAGACATAGGCCTACAACTTTCATATGGAGCCCAAGATCTAAAAAGGCCATTATCAAGTCCAAATTGTAGCAACAACAAAGAAGCCCGAATCTGTCTTCCAGCCCGAGCACTGTTCGGTATTTTGGCCATATCTGGAGTTCTAGAAGTCCAAATGAGCTGAAGTTTTTACACAAGAAAGCTGAGACAATTGCCTACAACTTTCATGTTTGCAACTGGCTCCAATTTTGACGTTATCAATGACGTTTTGGGCAGACAAGAGAAGATAAAGATTGTCACCAAGTCAAAAGTTGGCCACCCACTTATCAATTAGTCATCAAATCAATAGTTCCCATTTTTGGCCTATAAAAGGAGGCATTTGCCATGCATTTAGGCATCTTGATTTCCAGATCAAGATCATGCTCTTCCTTTCTCTCTTTGTATTTTTTATGCTTTGTTTTCATTAATATTAAGTTTATGCCTTTCATTTCCTTTCCTTTACTTAGTTAACTTTTATGTTCTTATTTTGTTTATCTATTTTGCTTTCTTTCATTATGTCTAGCTAAGTTAATTATGTCAAGGTGAAAAGGTTACACTAATGGTGTAAGAATAAGTATAATGTAAACTTAATATGGACTTTAATGTTTGATACTAACATGTTTTATATTTGTTATCTTGTTCACTCTTTAATACTTTGCTTGTTAAATAACTAATCTTGATTTATGTTGTATAACACTTGGTACAACAAATGCTTGGCACTTTCATAGCCCATAATGTATGGTATAACCGACACCTGAGCTATGAAAGGAACTTGATTTATTGTTAACATAAGTTATAATCATGAATGCTTGACGAGATTTACAAGTATTAGCATTAATTGAATAAGATGACTAATGTAATCATGTTAACAATATATAATCTGATTGGAACCTCCTTTGTGTGTGGTTTCCAATTCAATAATAAGAGTTTATACTATACTTGTTTGATATACCATTAGTGGAACCTCTAACCTTGACATTTGTTATTATCATTGTTTAATCGTTACATTAATATTCCATCTCAAAGTTCTCATCTTCTTCTTCTTCTTCTCCTTCTTTTTCTTTATTATTATTATTATTATTATTATTA
>NW_011500801.1:40069-46312 GCF_000495115.2 Populus euphratica | reverse complement strand
TAATCTCCCTGTGGTTCGACCCCGGTCTTGTCGGGTTATTTATTACTTCGACACTCCTGCACTTGGGAGAAGACATCAATCTTTTAGTCGTGTCAAAGGTTATATTGAAAAATTTCAAAACTAACGATCAAAGTGCATAAAGTGTGTGAGATTGGAGACTATAATTAATCAAATTAAGGTTCTACTTGAAAACAATTAAAAATTTAATGGTTGATAAAGATGAAATTGCATAATCTGGAAGCCAATGATCAAAAGGCAAAAAACGATCAAATTAAAAGATTTAAATCAAGATTTTCAAGGGTGAAATTACTAATAAATAAAATTTTATATTTATTAAAATAAAATTTTTTCTCTAAATCAAGTTGATTATAACAAAAAAAAAAACTAAGATAAATGACAAAAAAAACCCTTAGATGTTAATTCTTATAAAATATTATTTAACTAGAAATTCGGAGCTGTTTCAAATTTTGACATGGTTGTATTGGAAATATATGGTTTTGTCCCAAACAACTTACGAATGTTTTATAGGATTAAATAGTCCATAACATGTCATAGGATTCTCCTCACAAAAAAAAAAATTTAACTTTTTATCTCAAAATAATGTGAATGGAGTTATATGAATCGCCCGCCCTTCAAAATTACACAGGTTAATTATTTTTCATAAATTGTTGTGACAATTCTTTTCTTTTTTTTTTAATTTCTACCCACTTCATTCTTTTGCCTACCGCTCTTTCATTTCTTCAATCGCTTGTTTACACTAATGCATCTATAATTAAGATGGAGATTGCCAAATCACCTCAAGGATTTTTTTTTCAATTTCTTTACTTTTCATATTTTAATTTTATTATGTTAATCTTAATTTCATTATCATATAACTTCTTTAACTACTATTCAACCATTTTTATTTAAATATAAAAGCATGATGGTTTAATGGGATCAACGTTTTGCTTTGCTTCAACTAGACTTCAAACATCATATTTATATTATATATATACTACAAAAAGTAAATGGGAATGGTGTAATTATAAATTTTATCAATTTTTTTTTAACTATAGCGATACTGTAGAAATGATATAATTATAATTTTTATTTTTTTTATAAAAAGGTTCTTTTTATATATTTTTTCTTTCTTTATACTTTGTTGTTTTTATCATTTTACACTTAGTCTACTTATCACCATTTTTTTTAATCTTCATTTGTTGAAATATTTTTTTAGTTTTTATTTTTTTCCTTACATTTTTTTTGGAAAAAAATATTTTTTTTATTTTTTTCAGTTTGAATATTTATTACGCTACACTTGACCTATTTATATCATTCTTTATATTCTTATCTTTATTCTTTTGTAATTTGTTTTTATTTTTATTTTTTTCCATACACTTTTTTTAATAATTTGTTTTATACAAAGATTAAGGAAATGATGTTTCACTATAACAATTGCAACATTGTTCCATTCTTTTGTTATGTTAAAAATTAACTTGAGATCTTACATGTTTTTATTAATGCATATGATTTTTACTATATTTTATTATATATAAGCATTGATTTTTTGATTCATAGTGTCGCACGTGAGTGGCGTCGCGGCGAATATTTCACTTCATCTAATGTATCTATCTAGCAAATATGGAGAGACAAGAAATTCTTATATTTTATTGGTGGAAAAAGAGCATGAGAGTCGCCACCTAGTATTTTGATCATTAAAAACCCTAATTGATTTCAGAGATCGGGTATAAGGATTGGTTGCATAAAGAGAAGGTATTAGCACCCCAAATACGTCTTACTTAAGGTAAGCTGCATTGTTTGATTGTCTGATAAAAAGCTAAAGTGTTATTGTATTTCTAATTGTTGGTCTGTCTATAGTTCAAGAAAAGTCTTCCTCAATAAGGAGGTTCTTATCTTATCGGGTAAAATCCTAATCGTTCTAACGTTTATATAAAAAACTATATTTTTAATATCAGGAACACATTTTACATATAAATTCGTAATCCTAGATACTAAAAGGAGACAAAAATGTTTTTTAATTTTTTTTGAAATATTGGCCTTATTCTCATGGCTCTAACAAACTTGTTATTAAAGTCAAAGTGCATGCTAAAAATATTTTTGAATTTTTTTTACATAAAAAAAAGATATGATTTTTTTTTTTATCTTTAAGAGACTTGGCTGTATGCATGGAAACAAAATATATATTTATTTTGTTTTATAATTTTTTTTGCAATGTTTTGACGAAAACCTGGTATTTTAATACTGGATTTGTATCTTTATGGTATAAAAATATAAACCGATATTAAGCAAAATTGATTTAAAAATACATGAGAAAATTACCAACATTTTAGAAAGTTTTTTTGGAATTTTTATTTTTTTTAAAAAACTAAACAGTGGATTACTCTCCACTGTTCACATACAACATGAATAGTGGAGACCACCGAAGAAGAAGAAAAAAATCTGCAGGGGGAGAGCACCGACAGTTGCTAGGGCTGGACGGTGGTTGTGTTGGCTTCCTGTGGTGGAGATGGTGGCTTAAAAGCTAACGGTGATGATAGTGGTGTCTGGGATGGCGGAGAGAGAGGGAAGAGGAAATTAAGAGCTGGTTGCAAAGAGGAGAGGGAGAGTAAAGATGGCAGACCGGGTTAGGGAGGTTGGTGTTTTGGCTGTCTTTGGACCTAAATTTCTCCACCCTTGAAGCATGAAAATCACATCTATTTATAGGTGGTGGAAGAGGAACACTTCATGTCTTCTAGTGCCAAATTTCAACCCTTGGTTCGACCTAAAAGCACTCCAACCACTGCTTGAAATAAGCAATAATGAACTGTCAGTTTTGTGCAGGAAAATGATTGGTTGGGTGATGTGCATCATGAGAATGATAATCCATCTCATAAAGCTAAATCTAATATGCAAGAGGATTCAGATGGTCCAATGACAAGAGCAAGAGCAAAACAACTATAAACGACCTTAACAAGTCAAATTGGAATGATTGAAGCTGCTTCGGAGTTAAAAATTAGCAATTAGTTTCAAATTGGTTCAAGGGTGCTTATTTGCTTACAATTGGAATTTAAAGATGGGAAGAGCCTTTAATGGTTCGAGCCCTTAATGGTTCTTTTGATGCTGGACTACTTGAATTTGGGTTGATAATGCAAATAAGTTAAGAAATTGATGCTGTTTACGTCAGAACAGTAGATAAATTTGAACCCGAATTTGAAGTCATCCATTGCATGTGAAAACAAGACTAATCTAGGTGGATTTCAAGTTCAGAACGTGATCTTTCCAGATTGTCCAACCATGATTGCATTGGACTTTTGTGCAAGAAGTTATAGCCATTTTAAATTCGGTCTGTTTATGTTTCAATTAAAGTCAGAAAATGTGTGCTAGTGTAATTTGTCTGGTTACTTTGTCAAAGTCCAAGTTTTGGGCTTGATTTCTGTCATGTTGAATTTTCCTAAGTGTGGAGGGATGTTCCATTATAAATATGGCATCAGAATATGTAATAAACAACTTTTGGCCAAGATTTGAACTTAATTCAGAGAATTAAGAACTGTTCTTTCAATTTGATTTGTAAAGAACCCTACCTAACTTATCACTCTTCAATCACAAAGAGTGTGACGTCAAAATCCTAGATTGATCTTTATGGCGTCTAGATCGACTTATCAAAGTATCACTCTAGTTTATCCTCCATTTTATTTACCTTAAAATCACTATAATCCAGCCTAAACAGCAAAAGAAAGACAACACAACCAGACCCATCCTTCATCCATTTTCATCAGATTCATTGTTGTCGATTTTCGAATCATTCACGACACATCATTAGGTTGGCCATTTTAGGGTGATGCCATCGCCTCTACAGCTACGATCAGCTCGAACGATTTATACTAGCGTGTAGTCAGGTGTCAAGGAATTGTTTTCATGCATGTTTTCTTTAATTTGGGGAAGAAACAAGGCGTCAAACACCTTGGGAAGGAAGCCCCTCGAGCAGCCTCTCTGAAGAAGAAGATGAATAGTAATATTTTTGCCAATTACACTTTAATCCGTTAATTTGTGATTTATCTCTAATTACATCCCTGATTGGCCTTAAACTTTCAATTTTATTTAATTTCACCCCTGACGAACTTCAATTCGAACCCTAAATTTCTGTGTCTTTTCCAGTTTGGTCCTTGATTTTGGATTTTTTAAATTAAGTCCCTATTTGGCCATCAAACTTTAATATTTATGCAATGAAGCACTTGATTTGACCAAATTAGCTCTTAAAAATTGTAATTTGACCCTAGGACTTTAATTTCTTCCAATTAAAGCCCAAATTAACTTAAAAACCAAAACCAAGTAGCGCAGCTTCCAAGACAACCTAAGAAGACGTTAGTAATGGTTTATAAAAGACCCATCAAGCCTTTTAACCCAAGAAGCACAACTCAAGAGTTTTAGAAAAAAATATAATCCAACCCCAATGACCAGGAAAGACTAACTAAACCCTGATAAAAGCCATTTGTTCCTATGTCAACACGTTTCTTAGTCACATATGAGCCTATTTATTAGTGGGTCATGCTAAACATGCGTGTGTTCTAGAAAAGTGATTGACTTAACATGATCCCACCTTGAATACCACACCACCAACCATAAACAGCTATAAATTCTCATGATTTTCCCTATGATAAGTTGGATGATGTTTTACTATATATGTCCCTATCTTTATGCAAATGACATTTATATAAGATTCATGGAAGCTTACTTTAGACTTTATCAATTGGCATCATCTACGAGAAGTCTAATCAAAAGGCAATTGAAGGTAGACACTTTATCTTTTTTTTCATGGATGACTATCTAAAAACTCTATCACAAGGGAAGTTCATATATCTCCCAATAGTAGACACTCTGCTTGTGCTTTTAGATCTTTAACAATTTACATAACAAGTAAAGGTCCTTACAAAGCCTTATTGTTTATTCAAGAGGTTGTTCCAAAGATGAAGCCATTAGCTTCACCACTTGTACCTAGCAAACATAAACAACTATAATCCATCAACTAAATAGGGTAACATGATATGCAGAAGAGCAGATAAGATCATATTATTCCTAAAAATCACTCTCCATGTTAAAAGGAATGGTCTCTAACTATCCACTCCAAACACAATCCTTACAAGTTTGAGGACAAAGTTGCATGACTCTATAATCAACATTATTTCATTGTTTCCCTTAAGAATCTTCCTTTAGTGACCTTGCAAGAAAAAGATGTTGAAAGGAGCCAAAGTCTATAGAATTACAAAACTCTAATGAAAGATACAACAACTATTAGGTGAAGGGTCCTCCTTTATCTTAATGAACATTGAATACTCATTTTCCTATAAACATTATCACCATGAAAATAAGTCTTGATAACTATGATCGGCTCAGAGATCCTAGAAAGATGTGCAAAGAATACGTAACAACCGAGAACTTGTCATGCAAGATAGTGACACTATATGTAAAATCCTTTTTACTGCCTTTAATGGATTTTTTTAGCATGGTACCAAAACCTATAATTTAGTTCTATTCTTGATTTCAATGACCTCAATTAAAAACTTATTGTTTGCTTTAGAATGAGCATCCAATAAAAAAAGGTATGTTGAGCTTTTTATGATTACTTAGTAAAAAGATAAAAGGATGAAACATAATTTAAAATATTTAATGAAGAGATGATCCTAGTAGAAAGTCTCATTAAACTTTTTTCCCATAGAGGCCCTCATAAATATAGTCCATAAGTTGGTCTTATAGGAACAACTTTATGTTTTCCTAAATCATACCCTTTTCTTGGTTAAATAAGTTATAAAAAAAATCTAAGTCTACACAGAGGAAGCAAGCATGGATAGGTAGAGTCATCTTGATTTTTAAAGGGAAAAAAAGAAAAAAATTATCAAAACATAGTCGATCACTATTTTAGTCTGATGAACCCAAGAAAAATACAAAAGGATCAATGCATAATCATTTTATCATTCTAAAGCTTACAACCACACCTATGAATGCAATAAGGACAAAACAATTCATTACCATTAAAAAAATGAATCTATGGAGTACCACCCTCATTTACAAGGAGATGTACATATATTAAGCTCCTAAAAATATTGTTTGTTCCATGGAGATAAAAAGCATGACATGAAAGACTACTACGCTTTGAAAAAATAATAATGCTTTGAAATATAAAGACCCTAGTTGTCCTATAATTTCTTGCTTTATTGGAGAACATAAAATTGAAAGAGCTTTACTTGATCTTGGAGCTAGTGTGAATTT
>NW_011500801.1:39047-39803 GCF_000495115.2 Populus euphratica | reverse complement strand
TATTTGAAAACATGACAAAAACATGACATTGGAGATGAATATTTTCAACATTTGCAAGCAACCTGGAGATGATAATGATTGACAAGAAGTAGATCATATTGAAGAATTAGTTTATGATCAACTTAAATTTACTTTAAGTAAAAATAAGTTGGATGAATATGAAGATTTGTAAATGATTTATTTTCAAGAAGAAATCACGAATGAAAAACGCACTAAAAATGTTGATGATGATCTTTTGTCAAAAGTGACAATAGATTCAACATCTGACATTACACCAATTGATGATTACTTTCCTAACGAATCCTTACTTTCTCTTAGTCCAATGCCTTGGTATGACAAAAAAATCAATTTTCTTGCTTTAGGAGATTTTCCAACTCATTGGAGTACCCAAGATAAATGAAAGTTTTTGAACAAAGTGAAAAAAATTTAAAATTTATTGAGATGATCCGTACTTATTCAAATGTTGTCCTAATCAAATATTTCAAAGATATATTCCTGACAATGAGGTAAGTGGAGTCATTAAACTTGGTCATTTTGAAGCGTGTGCGAGTCATTTCTTGTTAAAAAAGATAGCTATGATAATCTTTCAAAATGAATTTTATTGACCCACCATGTTCAGGGACATGCATGCATTCTACAAAACTTGTGAAAATTATCAAAAAGTTGATACTGGTCAAAAAGTTTTGTTTTATAATTCTCAACACTATTCACTCCCTAGAGAGTTAAGATCAAGATGGAACAATTCTTATGGGGCCT
>NW_011500801.1:38734-38872 GCF_000495115.2 Populus euphratica | reverse complement strand
GGATTTTTGCCAGCTCACTGGAGTATCATTAGGTGAAGTGTATTTTTGAGCAACGTGCAAAACTTTTATTGAGATGACCCTTACTTATTCAATTATCGTCCTGATCAAATATTTCAAAGATGCTTTCCCGATAATGAG
>NW_011500801.1:10417-35097 GCF_000495115.2 Populus euphratica | reverse complement strand
TCAACTCTATGCACTCCCTAAAGAGCTAAGATTAAGATGGACCAATCCTTATGGGGCCTGTGATATTGAGAATTCAATGAATGACAATGATTTTAAGGAAAATGGACATCGTTTGAAAGCTTACTTTGATAATTTTTTTAGTGAAAATGAATCCACTGGTTTGAATGATCTTATAGATAAAGGTTGATTATTTTATTTTTCTCACATTGTTTTTGTGTTTTGTTTTTTTTTTTACTCTTGGTTTGTAATTTCTCTTACCCTAGTTAAATGACGGATAACGATACTTCGTGACTCTTAACTCGGTTCTTTTAGTTTCTCATGATAATCGATATCTGTGTATATATTTGTTCAATTCCTTGTTCCTTCTCTTCTCTTTGAATCTCTTTTCCACTTCTCATCTTAATAAATGGACACCACTTTTGAAAAATTAAAAAAGTATTTTCCTACTTTGCCTCAAATAAAAATTTACTGTGCTAGATGTGCAATATTGAGATTATTAATGAATCATGGAATTCCTGAAGATATTCGCTGGTTGATTGAAGCAAAGGTTCGATTATCAGGTGAATTTTTCAATTCTTTCATTTCACACATGCCTAAAATAGGTAAAATCACTTTTGCAAAGAAACATCATGCAAAATGACTGAAAGTCTGCCATCGATGTACTAGATGAACTTGCAATGCACAATGTTGTTCTTTAGGAATGGTATCTATAAACCGTAATTATAAAATACTATTTATTAAGGATGACCTGAGTAAGGGGTCTTTAGATAATCTTCTATTGACTCTTGAGATGTATTCTAGTGCAGATATGCATCGTGCAATTCATGATTTATGGCTACTATTCCATAAAAAAACAAGCTCGCATAGTCTTGGGAATCTGCTAAAAAAGATCATGTTCGCCAATTTTTAAGAAAACTGGATGGGAAGCCTATTCCCGACCCATAGAGGGCATTTAAGTCGTTCTTGGACGTAAAACCAAGGGAAGATGTAAACCACAATCACAACTACAATTTGAGTCTTAGTTTATAAAAACTTGTGTCTTTTGGTTTTATTAATAGCATAATATTTGTGTTTTGTTGTTTCTTATATTTGTTTAAATGTGTTTCAAGTTTGTTAGTAATCATTGTTTCAGGTAATGTCTTTTATATTCTATTTTTCTACCTTAGAACATTGAGGAGAATGTCTCATTTTGGTTGAGGGGAGAGGGTAGTAGTTGATATTAAAAAAAAAACTAACAGTGTTTTCTTTTTCATAAACTATTTGCAAACTGTTGTTACTAAGATGACAGAGTAAGGAGAAATTTTATTGACTCTTGAGACGTATCTAAGTAAATATTTTTCAATGGCTATTTGCAATATTCATAACAAGGTCTATCATAATACTTCTTGAAATATTCAGGTTTACAAACTCTCGTATTATTATCACTTAATTCTGTTAATATACTCATTTAACATGTATTCTTAGACCTTAATTTTCATGCTCACATTTTAATATATGATTGTGGGTTATACATTGGATTAATACATTATTTATGTTCTTTTGTTAAAGGTAAAAAACTAAGGGGAATGGATAGTATATAATTTGAAAAAAAAAAGAAAAAAAATGATGATAATAAAAATGTAAAGAAGTTTGGTTTTGTAACCTCACTAACCGAAGCAATTAAACCCGAAGGGATGTCTTAACACCTAATACCCTAAAGTCAACTGACTTGGGAGCTATTGGCCCAACGTTTGTGACACGACTAAAAGATTGACGTCTTCTCCCAAGTGCAGGAGTGTCGAAGTAATAAATAACCCGGCAAGACCGAGGTCGAACCACAAGAAGGTTAATTGTACAAATTATAAATAACAATAATAAAACAACAATAATAATAGTAATAACAATAATAATAATAATAATACTAATAATAACAATTATAATAATAATAATAAAGAAAAAGAAGGAGAAGAAGAAGAAGAAGATGAGAACTTTGAGATGGAATATTAATATAAGGATTAAACAATGATAATAACAAATGTCAAGGTTAGAGGTTCCATTAATGGTATATCAAACAAGTATAGTATAAACTCTTATTATTCAATTGGAAACCACACACAAAGGAGGTTCCAATCAAATTATAGATTGTTAACATGATTACATTAGTCATCTTATTCGATTAATACTAATACTTACAAATCTCGTCAAGCAATCATGATTATAACTTATGTTAACAACAAATCAAGTTCCTTTCATAGCTTAGGTGTCGGTTATACCATACAGTATGGGCTGTGAAAGTGCCAAGCATTTGTTGTACCAAGTGTTATACAACATAAATCAAGATTAGTCATTCAACAAGCCAAGTATTAAAAAGTGAACAAGATAACAAATACAAAACATGTTAGTCCATATTAAGTTTACACTATACTTATTCTTACACCATTAGTGTAACCTTTTCACCTTGACATAATAAACTTAGCTATACATAATGAAAGAAAGAAAAATAAATAAACAAAATAAGAACATAAATAAGATAAAAGTTAACTAAGTAAATGAAAGGAAATAAAAGGCATAAACTTGATATTAATGAAAGCAAAGCATAAACATTACAAATACAAAGAGAGAAAGCAAGAGCATGATCTTTATTTGGAAACCAAGATGCCTAAATGCATGGCAAATGCCTCCTTTTATAGGCCAAAATTGGGAACTATTGATTTGATGACTAATTGATGAGTGGGTGGCCACCTCTTGACTTGGTAACAATCCTTATCTTCTCTTATCTTCCCAAAACATCATTGATAACATCAAAATTAGAGCCACTCACATAAAAGTTGTAGGAAATTATCTCAGTTTTCTTGTATAAAAACTTCAGCTCATTTGGACTTCTAGAACTCTAGATATGGGCCAAATACTGAACAGTGCTTGGGCTGGAGGACAGATTCAGGCTTCTTTGTTGTTGCTACAATTTAGACTTGAAAATGGCCTTTTTAGATCTTGGGCTCCATTGAAAATGGCCTATTCGGGTTTCTTTGTTGTTGCTACAATTTGGACTTGATAATGGCCTTTTTAGATCTTGGGCTCCATATGAAAGTTGTAGGCCTATGTCTTACCTTTCCATCCATATAAAGTATACCTAAATTTGAGATCTACAGCTCCACATATGACCCAATTACCGAACAGTGTTCCAATTTAGATTACACCGACATTTCTTTTCTAAGTTTGACCATCTCTTTGTCCTTTTAATTTTAGTTCTTAAATTCATCAATCAATCCTTCCATTTATGTGATAGGCCTGCATTTAAAATAAACATTTACCATAAATTAAAGGTATCTTATATTATTAGATATGCTATTATAAAACATGCTTTAGTTAAGGAGTTATTAATACTTCGAGTGCTAAATGATGATATAAAACCTTGATAAAAATGCACTTTTAAGTACTAATCATACCCCCCAACCAGCTTATTACTAGTCTCTAGTAATCAAAGTGTTAAAATAGAAAAACAATTTGCAAATTCCACAAAGCAAGGTATTCATCATTCAACTTCCATTAATCTATCCAGATAAACAAACTCTCATTAAATTTATATAGCTGCTCAATACCTCTTAACAAGATATTAATAAACTTTTTTTTTCTTAATATATCAACACATAATTATGGGCTTTTCTTGGAAGAAAACAAAATTTTTGTTCTAATGTTTAAGATTAACTTTCTTGGGTTGGGATTATTATTTTTTATTATTATTTTTTTAATATATATACATATAACTTAAAACACCATACATCTTTAACCCATGTAACGAGCTTTTGGCTAATGACTCCGAGAATAGTTGATCTTAGGGCATTAGGTGTTGAGACACCCCTACGAGCTTAGTAACTCGGGTCGCAGATACTAATATGTAGATAGTGCAATGTTTGATTCCCTTATGCTTTTCTCCTCAACCCATGTAACAAGTGTTAGGCCAATAGCTCCCAAGTTAGTTGACTTTAGGGTATTAGGTGTTAAAACACCCCTTCGGGCTTAATTGCTTAGGTTAGGGAGGCTACGAAACCAAACTTATCAATATTTTTATTATCATCATTTCATTTTTTTTCTTTTTTTTCTTTTTTTATTTTTAATTATATTCTATCTCTATCCCTTAATTGTTACCTTTAACAAAAGAACACAAATAATGTAATGATCCAATATGCAACCCACAATCATATGTTTAAAGTGTATGTGTGTAAATTAAGGTTTAAGAATACATGTTAAATAAGTATATGAGCAGAATTAAGTGATAACAATGCGAGAGTTTGCAAATCTGAATATTTCAAGAAGCATTATAATAGACCTTGTTACAAATGGTTACTAAGATGCGTCTCAAGAGTCATAAAAAGTTCTCCTTACTCTGTCATCATAGTAACAATAATTTTGCACATGCTTTATGAAATAGAAAACACAGTTAGTTGTTTTTTTTTTAAACTACTAGCCTCTCCCCCCAACTAAAACGAGACATTGTCCTCAATGTTTTAAGGTAGAAAGATAGAGTATAAAAGATATTACCTGAAATAACAAACATTGACAAACCTGAAACACACTGAAACAAATATAAGAAACAACAAAACACAATAATAAAACCAAAAGACACAAAAATTCACAAATGAAGGCTCAAATCTAATCTAAGCTTTTTACGGCTTTCTTTAAATGACCAATTTATGCAACTCACAGAGGGATCAATTACAGGAATGAAAGATTGTAGATGGTCAATCAATTATTCAGGAGTAGCAGTAGAGATTATGATTTGTCATGTAGAAGATGTTAAAAATTCCTGTTCCACAGCATGATCAAGAAAAGACAACTTATCATAATAACCATTAACATTTAACAAACCTATAGGTTTATGGTGAATGTGTAGTTGGGCCCAAGAGGAAATATGCAAGATCTCTTCCAATATGCCTAGACCACCTGGTAAAGCAATGAAGGCATCAGCATGATTAAACATTGCATTCATTCGAGCCGATATTGTGGAGACCTGAAGTTCCTCTCCAATCGTTTTTCCAATGATGTCCTCTTATGCTAAAGCTTCAAGGACGACCCCCAAAACTTGACTACCTCCTAAAAATTAAGCTATTAACACACCTCCCATTAACCCTAGACTGCCTCCCCCATACACTAAATGAATCTTTCTCTCAGCTAGCACTTGACCAAGATGATTTGCTGATTCTAAAAACTCCTTTTCTTTCCCAAGACTAGATCCACCAAAAATACAAATATTTCTTATATGATGACTTGAGGAACTTGCCATTTCTACACACTTCTGTATTTGATGAATGTATGAGTTGAGTAGAAATGAAAGGAAGGAAGAAAGGATTTTATAGATGAGAAATTAAAAAGGCAATCATACCACCTATATGTAGGCCAGCTAGAGTCTCACACACACTCTCTCTTTATTTATTTATTTACTTTTGAAAAATCATGTGTATGTACAGGTAGTTGTGATTGTGGCTCACATCTTCTCTAGGTTTTACATTCAAGAACGGTTTAAACGCCCTCTATGGGTTGGGGATAGGCTTCCCATCCAGTTTTCTTAAAAACTGGCAAACAGGGTCTTTTTTAGTCAGATTCCCAAGACTAAGTCAATCATATTCTTTATGAAATAGTGGCCATAAATCATGAATTGCATGATGCACATCTCCACTGGGATGCATCTCAAGAGTCAATAGAAAATTATCTAAAGACTCCTTACTCAGGCCATCCTTAATGAATTGTATTTTATCTTCACGGTCTATAGATACCATTCCTAAAGAATGACATTGTGCATTACAAGTCCATTTGGCACATTGATGACAGACTTTCAGTCCTTTTGCATGACGTTTCTTTGCAAAAGTGCTTTTACCTATTCCAAGCATGTGTGAAATAAAGGAATTAGAGGACTCACTTGATAATCGGACCTTTGCTTCAATCAACCAACAAATATCTTCAGGAATTCCATGATTCATTAACAACCTCAATCTTGCGCATCTAGCAAGGTACATTTTTATAATCGTATTCTTAGGTAGAGCGGGAAAATACTTTTTCAATTTTTCAAGATTAGTGTCCATTTTCAAATGAGAATTGGAAGAGAGATTCAAAGAATTGCACAAATATATACACAAATATCAGTTATTATGGGAAACTAAAAGAACCGATTTAAGTCATGGAGTACCGTTGTTTGCCATTTGACCGGGGTGAGAGAAACTAGCAAAAATCACTAAAAAAGAAACACAAAAACAATGTGAGAAAAAAAAATCAACCTTTATCTACAAGATCATTCAAACCAGTTGATTCATTTTCAATAGGAAAATTATCAAAGTAAGCTTTCAAACGATGTCCATTTTCCTTAAAAACATTGTCATTCATTGAATTCTCAATATCAAAGGCCCCATGAGGATTGCTCCATCTTGATCTTAGCTCTCTAGGGAATGCATAGAGTTGAGAATTATAAAACAAAACTTTTTGACTAGTATCAACTTTTTGACAATTTTCACAAGTTCTGCAGAATACATGCGTGTCCTTGAACATGGTTCAACGGGTTCTGTATCCAAGACAACAAAATCCACAAGATAAATGAATTTGTCGACTTGTACTAACACATGTTCGACTATTCCTCTAGGCACTTTTGTAGATCTATCGGCAAGTAAAAGAGTTATAGAAGTTGGTTTTAACTCACCTAGATTGAGACTCTGAAAAACTGAATACAGAAGTAAATTCACACTAGCTCCAAGATCAAGTAAGACTCTTTTAATTTTATGTTCTCCAATAAAGCAAGAAATTGTAGGACAACCAGGGTCTTTATATTTCAAAGCATTATTGTTCTGAAGAATAGCACTTACTTGTTCGGCTAAAAAGGCTTTCTTTTCCACATTCAGTTTTCTCTTCACAGTGCATAGATCTTTCAAAAATTTACCATAGGAAGGAACCTGTTTAATAGCATCCAGCAAAGGTATATTGATCCTTACCTGTTTGAAAGTTTCAAAAATTTCAGAGTTGTGATTGACTTCCCTTTGTTTGGTCATGGCTTGAGGAAATGGAAGTACTAGCGAGGAATCAGTCGTTTCTTTGTAATTTTCATATTCAGCCCCTTCCTTACCCTCAGAAATTGACTCATCATCTTTCTTATAAGATTCAAGAATGGATTTTTCAATAACCTTACCACTGCGAAGAGTAATGACTGATTTGACTTGATTCATGTGTTGGCTTCCGGAACTACTTGCATTTGCATTGTATTGCCCCTTGGGATTTTGTTGTGGTTGAGATGAAAAGTTACCTTTCTTTTGGAAACTGAGAGCAGATGTCAATTTTACAATAGTATCTTTAAAATCTGTCATGTTTTGAGCAAGTTGAGTGTTGATTGTCTCTTGCTTTTCAATGAATGCATGCAATGGTTCCTCAAGATTTCTTCTAGAAGGTGGAGCATAAGGAGGTGCATATCCATGAGAATTTTGGAAATTATGGTGTGCTTGAAATGGTGGTTGTGAAGTTTGTGCATTGTTGTTCTCACGCTTCCAAATAAAATTTGGGTGATTTCTCCAACCAAGGTTGTATGTTTGTGAGTATGGGTTGTGGTTAGCCCTTTGGAAATTGTTTAAAGCATGGGCTTGTTCATGAAGTTATTCCTTAAAAGAAGGCAAGGTTGGACAATTATTAGTCGAGTGTTCATTTGTTTCACATATTTGACACACAATGTTTTCAACAGATTTTAATTGACCACTCTTTTTCAATTTTAGTGCCTTGACTTTTCTAGCTAAAGATGCAAACTTGGCTTGAAGGTCATGATCTTCCCTAAGGTTGTACATACCTCCACTAGATGTATGAGGTTAAGTTTTACTCGGCGCCTCATAAGTACCCGCGGTGTCCCAATTTTGAGCATTTTCAGCTAACAAGTCTAAGTACTCCATTGCTTCATCAGGATCTTTATCTCTAAAAGTTTCATTGCACATCAATTCAACCATTTTCCTATCTCTAGGTGTTAACCCTTCATAGAAATGTGAAACCAATCTCCATATTTCAAAACCATTATGAGGGCAAGTACTAAGCAAGTCTCAATACCTATCCCAACATTGGTAAAATGTTTCTCCTAGTTTTTGAGTGAAAGTGGTGATTTGTCTTTTGAAAGAGTTTGTTCTATGAGATGGGAAAAACTTCTTTAAAAACTGTTGTTGCATTTCATCCCAAGCACGGATGGATCCTGGTCTTAAATTTTGTAGTCATGTTTTAGCTTTATCTTTTAATGAAAAAAGAAAAAGCTTTAATGTGATGGTGTTCATGCTACAATTTAAATTATTATATGTGTTGCAGACCTCCTTAAATTCCCTTAAATGCAAGTATGGATTTTCCAATTCTAAGTGACACGATCAAAGAGTTGATGTCTTATCCCAAGTGCAGGAGTGTCAAAGTAAAATAACCCGGCAAGACCGGGGTCGAACCACAGGGAGGTGAATTATATAAATTACAAATAAAGAAAAAGATTTGAAGAGAATAATAACAGAAAAGGAGTTGAAGAAAGTTTTGGGATGTGATATTGATGTAAGGATTAAACAATAATAAAACATATGTCAAGGTTATAGGATTCACTAATGATATTTCAAATAAATATAATATAAACTCTTTTTATTACTCAACTAGAAACCACACACAAAGGAAGTTCTAATCGGATGATTTCTCGTTATTAGCTCATTATAAATTACTAACATGATCATATTAATTATCTTATATAAGTAATACCATACTTATAAATATCATCAAGCATTCATGTTGCTAGTTTATGTTAACAACAAATCAAGTTCCTATCATAATAACGATGTCGGCCGAAAACTATGAAGGATCAAGCATTTGATGTACCAAATATTATACAACACAAATCTAAATTAACCATTTAATAAGCAAGGTATTAAGAATTAGTAAGATAAAAAGATAAAACATGTTAATAATAATCTTTCTTGGATATAAACATTTAAAGCTCATGTTGAGTTTATATTATACCTATTCTAACACCATTAGAGAAACCTTTTCACCTTGACATAATTAACTTAGCTAAACATTAAGAAGGAGAAAAACACAAATAAACAATATAAGAACATAAACATAATATAAGCTAACTAAGTATAGGAAAGGAAATGAAAGAGCATAAACAAGAGATTACTATAGCATAAAAGAAAACTTGAACATTACAAAGATGTAGAGAGAAAGCAAGAAGATAACTTTGATCTGAAAATTAATATGACTAAATACATGGACAATGCCTCCTTTTATAGGCTAAGTTTCAGAACTATTGATTGATTGAAGAATTGGTGGGCATCCATTGATTTGGTGGCTGGTTTTTGACATTAATGGCTGCTGGTTTTTTGATATTGTGGGCTGATTATTGATATTGTTGGCTGGCCAAAACGTCATTGCTCACATCAGAATTATAGCCAACTAAATTGTGGAAGTTGTGGGCAATTGTCTCAGCTTTCCAGCAAAAAAAACCAGAGCTCATTTGGACTTCTAGAACTCAAGATATGAGCCAAAAACCGAATAGTGTTTGAGCTGCAGGACAGCTTCCGACGTCTTCGTTGTTGCTAAGATTTGAGCTTGAAAACGGCAGAACTGAGTCTTTGAGTCCATATGAAAGTTGTAGGTCTATATCTTACCTTTCCATCGATATAAAATGGACCTAAATCTGATATCTACAGCTCCAGATATGATCAAATTACCGAACGGTGTTCGAGTTTGGAATGCACCAGCAACACTTTGCTAAGTTTGGCCTTCTTTTTATCCTTTCAATTTCAATCCTTAAACTCATCAATCAATCCTTTTATTTATGTGATAGACCTGCATTTAGGATGAACATTTACCATGAATTAAAGGTATATTATATTTTTATACTTGCTAATATAAAACATGCTTTTGTTAGGGAATTTAATGATACTTTAGGTGCAATATGATGACATAAATCCTTAATGAGAATGCACTTTTAAGTACTAATCACACCCCCCAACCAGCTTATTACTAGTCCCTAGTAATCAAAGCATTAAAATAGAAAAATAATTTGCAAATACCACAAAACAAGGCATTCATCATTTAACTTCTATTAATCTACAAACTCGCATTAAATTTATATATCTGCTTAATACCTCTTAAACAAGATATTAGTAAACCTTCTTTTGGTGCTCAATAAATCAAAACATAGTTATGGAGCTTTTCATGGAAGAAAACAAAATTTTTGTTCTAATGTTTAAGGTTAACTTCTTCGGGTTGGGATTGTTATCTTTTTTTTTTCTTTTTTTTTTTGAAAGCAAGAATTTATAGCACAATGTATCCTGAACCCATGTAACGAGCTTTCGGCTAATGACTCCTAGACCAGTTGGTCTTAGGGCATCAGGTGTTGAGACACCCCTACGAGCTTAGTAACTCGGGTTACAAATACTAATATGTAGATAGTGCAGTGTTTGATTCCCTTAAGCTTTCTCCTCAACCCATGTAACAAGCACTGGGCCAATAACTCCCAAGTCAGTTGACTTTAGGGTACTAGGTGTTCAAACACCCCTTCGGGCTTATTTGCTTAAGTCAAGGAGGCTACGAAACCAAACTTATCTACTTTGTTTTTTTTTATTCTTATTATATTTTTTTTTGTTTTTTTTTTGTTTTTTTGTTTTTTTTTTGCATATTATATACGATCCCTTTTCCTTAGTTGTTACCTTTAACAAAAGAACACAAATAATGTAATAATCCAATGTGCAACCCACAATCATATGTTCGAGTGTGTGTGTGTGAAAATGAAGGTTTAGAAATACTTATTAGATGAGCATATAAACAGAATCTATAGATAACAATCCAAGAGTTTGTAAACCTGAATATTTCAAGAAGTATTATAATAGACCTTGTTAAGAATGTTTACTAAGATGCGTCTCAAGAGTCACTAAAGTTCCTCCGTTACTCTGCCATCCTAGTAACAATAGTTTTTGCAAATGGTTTAAATAATAGAGAATACAGTTACTTAATAACAAATTTTTATTTTTATTTTTTAATATCAACTACTATCCTCTCCCCCCAACCAAAACGAGACATTGTCCTCAATGTTCTAAGCAAAAAGATAGAGTGTAGAAGATATCACCTGAAACAGCGACTACTGACAACCCTGAAACACACTGAAAGAAATATAAGAAACAACAAAACATAAATATTATGCTATTAAAATCAAAATACACAATTTTTCACAAACTAAGGCTCAAATCTAATTTAAGCTTTTTACGGCGTTGCATGTTTGACCAATTGAGTTGACTCATGGAGGAATCAATTATAGGGGTGAAAGATTGTAGTTGGTCAATCAATTGTTCAGTAGTAGCAGCAGAGATTATGATTTGTCGTGCCGAAGATGTTAGAAATTCCTGTTCCACAGCTTGATCAAGAAAAGACAACAAATTATCATAAAAACCATTAACATTTAACAAACCTATAGGTTTATGGTGAATGTGCAGTTGGGCCCAAGAGGAAATATGAAAGATCTCTTCCAATGTACCCAGACCACCTGGTAAGGCAATGAAGGCATCAGCATGGTTAAACATTGTATTCATTCTATCAGACATTGTGGAGACCTGTAATTCCTCTCCAATTGTTTTTCCAATGATGTCCCCTTCGGCTAAAGCTTTAGGGACAACCCCTAAAACTTGACTACCTCCTACAAATGCAGCTATTGAAACACCCCCATTAACCCAAGGCTGCCTCCCCCATACACTAAATGAATCTTTCTCTCAGCTAGTACCCGACCAAGATGATTTGCTGATTCTAAAAACTCCTTTTCTTTCCCAGGACTAGATCCACAAAAAACACAAATATTTTTTATTTTAGGAACAGAGGAACTTGCCATTTCTACACACTTCTATATATGCTGAATGAATGGGTTGAGTAGAAATGATGGAAAGGAAGAGAAGATTTTATAGATGAGAAATTGAAAATACAAAGCATACCACCTATATGTAGGCTAGCTGAAGTCTCACTCTCTCTCTCTTTCTTTTTTTATTTATTTAATTATTATTATTATTATTATTATTATATATATAAAAACAAATATGTATGTACAAGCAGTTGTGATTGTGGCTCACAGCTTTCCCTTGGTTTTACGTCCAAGAACGACTTAAACGCCCTCTATGGGTCGGGGATAGGCTTCCCATCCAATTTTCTTAAAAACTGGCAAACAGGGTCTTTTTTAGTCAGATTCCCAAGACTAAGTCGATCACATTCTTTATGAAAATGAGGCCATAAATCATGAATTGCACGATGCACATCTCCACTAGGATGCATCTCAAGAGTTAATAGAAGATTATCTAAAGACTCCTTACTCAGGCCATCCTTAATGAATTGTATTTTATCTTCATGGTTTATAGATACCATTCCTAAAGAACGACATTTTGCATTACAAGTCCATCTGGCACATCGGTGACAGACTTTTAGTCGTTTTGCACGACGTTTCTTTGCAAAAGTGTTTTTACCTGTCCCAGGCATGTATGAAATAAAAGAGTTGGAAGACTCACCTGATAATCGGATCTTTGCTTCAATTATCCAGTGAATATCTTCAGGAATTTTATGGTTCATTAACAACCTCAATCTTTCACACCTAGCACGGTAAATTTTTGTAATCGCATTCTGAGGCAGAGCAGGAAAATACTTTTTCAATTTTTCAAGAGTGGTGTCCATTTTTGTTTTGTTTTGTTTTTAAAGAGAAGTGAAGAAGAGATGTAAAGAAAAGAGAAGGAACAAGGAATTGAACAAATATATACAAAGATATCAATTATCATGGGAAATTGAAAGAACCGACTTAAGAGTCACGGAGTACCGTTATCCGCCATTTGACCGGGGTTGGAGAAAGACTAGCAAAACAAAAGTCACACTAAAAAGAAACACAAAAAAAATATGAGAAAAACAAAATAATCAACCTTCATATACAGGATCATTCAAACCAATGGATTCATTTTCACTAGAAAAATTATCAAAGTAAGCTTTCAAACGATGTCCATTGACCTTGAAAACATTACCATTCTTTGGATTCTCAATATCAAAGGCCCCATAAGGATATACATGTTTCACAACAAATGGACCGCTCCATCTTGATCTTAGCTTTCCAGGAAATAAATGGAGTCGAGAATTATAAAGCAAAACTTTTTTACCAACATCAAATGTTTTTCTCAAGATTCTTTTATCATGAAAGTCTTTGATTCTTGCTTTATGAATTTTTGAATTCTCATATGCATCATTTCTTATTTCTTCAAGCTCATTTATTTGTAACTTTCGCAGCTGACTTGCATCATCCAAGTTTGAATTGAAAGCTTTAATAGCCCAATAAGCTTTGTATTCAAGTTCCACAGGCAAATGACAAGGTTTTCCATACACCAACCTATAAGGTGACATACCTAATGATGTTTTAAAAGCAGTTCGATAGGCCCATAGTGCATCATTAAGTCTTAAAGACCAGTCCTTTCGATTAGGGTTCACTGTTTTTTCCAAGATTTGTTTGATCTCCCTATTAGCAAGTTCTACTTGTCCATTTGTCTGGGGGTGATAAGGGGCGGCAACTTTGTGTGTGATTCCATATTTCTTCATTAAAGACTCAAATGGCTTGTTACAGAAATGTGTTCCACCATCACTTATCATGGCCCGAGGGATTCCAAATCGACTCAAAATGTTTTCTTTCAAAAACTTAATGACTGTTTTATGATCATTGTTACGACTTGGAATTGCTTCTATCCATTTTGAAACATAGTCTACTGCGACTAATATGTACACAAAACCAAATGATGGAGGAAATGGACCCATAAAATCTATACCCCAACAGTCAAAGATTTCAATGACAAAAATAGTACTTAAAGGCATCATGTGACGTTTTGAAAGAGATCCTAAATTTTGACAATTTTCACAAGTCTTGCAGAATGCATGCGTGTCCTTGAACATGGTGGGCCAATAAAATCCACATTGTAAGATTTTTGCAGCTGTCTTTTTTGACGAAAAGTGACCCCCACATGCCTCAGAATGACAAAATTTAATGACATTACTTACCTCATTGTCGGGAATGCATCTTCGAAATATTTGATCAGGACAATATTTGAATAGATAAGGGTCATCCCAATAAAAGTTCTTCACTTCGTTTAAGAACTTTCTTTTGTCTTGGGTGCCCCAATGCGCTGGCAAATGTCCTGAAACAAGAAAGTTAACAATATTAGCAAACCAAGGCATTGTAGTGACAAAAAGTAAAGATTCATCAGGAAAGTAGTCATCGATTGGTGTGATGTCAGATTTTGAATCAGTTGTCAATCTTGACAAATGATCTGCGACAACATTTTTGGTGCCTTTCTTATCCTTAATTGTGATATCGAATTCTTGAAGTAACAAAATCTACCGCACCAATCTAGCTTTAGAATCCTTCTTAGAAAGAAGATATTTCAACGCTGCATGATCGCTAAAAACAATAACAGGTGAGCCAACAAGATAAGATCTGAATTTTTCACATGCAAATACTACAGCAAGTAATTCTTTTTCAGTGGTTGTGTAATTTATTTGAGCACTATTTAAAGTTTTACTTGCATAGTAAATCACATAGGGTTTCTTATCTTTTCTTTGTCCTAAAACAGCACCCACGGCATAATCACTAGCATCACACATTATTTCAAAAGGTAATGACCAATCAGGAGGTTGAATGATAGGAGTAGATGTAAGCAGGTTTTTAAGTTTAACAAAGGCTTCTTCACAATATTCAGTCCATTCAAAAACATTATCCTTTGTTAGAAGGTTACACAATGGCTTAGATATTACACTAAACTTTTTGATAAACCTTCTATAAAAACTAGCATGTCCTAAAAATGATCTAACATTTTTAACAGATTTTGGTGTTGGCAAGTTGGCAATTAACTCAATTTTAGATTTATCAACCTCAATTCCTATTGATGAAACAATGTGACCAAGTACAATGCCGTTTGTTACCATAAAATGACATTTTTCCCAATTCAACACAAGATTCTTCTCTTCACACCTGTTCAAAACCTTTTCCAAATTAGTTAAACAATTATCAAATGAATCACCAAAAATAGAAAAATCATCCATAAAAATCTCAAGAAAACGTTCAACCATATCACTGAATATGCTAAGCATGCATCTTTGAAACGTGGCTGGTGCATTACATAATCCAAAAGGCATCCTTCGGTATGCAAATGTACCAAATGGACATGTGAAAGTAGTTTTCTCTTGATCTTCAAATGCAATTTCAATTTGGTTGTAACCTGAATAACCATCTAGAAAACAATAAAATTCATGACCTGCAACTCTTTCTAGAATTTGATCCATGAAAGGTAAAGAAAAGTGATCTTTTCTAGTCATTGAATTAAGTTTCCTATAGTCAATGCACATGCGCCAACCAGTAATAGTCCTCGTTGGAATTAACTCATTTTTCTCATTTGTTATCACAGTAACTCCAGACTTTTTAGGTACAACTTGGGTAGGACTTACCCATTTGCTATCAGAAATAGGATAAATGATTCCATTATCTAGAAGTTTAATGACTTCATTCCTCACTACTTCTTTCATATTAGGATTAAGCCTTCGTTGCATTTCTCTAGAGGGCTTAGCATTTTCCTCCAAATAAATCTTGTGTGTGCAAATCAAAGGACTAATTCCTTTTATGTCAGTTATGGTCCATCCTAATGCATTTTTGTGCATTTTCAGAGTTTGTAATAACTTACCTTCTTGATGAACATTAAGTTTGGAAGAAATTATTACCGGAAAAGTTTCATTTTCTCCCAAAAATGAGTATTTGAGATTACATAGCAATGGCTTCAAATCAGGTTTTGGTGGTTGAACACTTGAAGGTATGGACCCAATTGATCGTGGTGGCAATTCCTCAATTTTTGGTCTCCAAATATTTGCCTTTGATTCTTCCTGAAAACAAACCATTTGTAAATCTTCAGATTCATTAAACTCAGTTTCATTGGAAGAATTTTCAAATTGATCGTAAATTATTTTTTCAATAAAATCTACTTCCTGTAAATCATTATCATCTCTAGGTTGCTTGCAAATGTTAAAAACATTCATTTTCAATGTCATGTTTCCAAAAGATAACTTCATCACTCCATTCCTACAATTAATCAATGCATTAGAAGTTGCAAGAAATGGACGTCCTAAAATAACAGGAATTGAATTGCATGCTTCAACAGGTTGTGTATCCAAGACAATAAAATCCACAGGAAAGATGAATTTATCAACTTGTACTAACACATCTTCAACTATTCCTCTAGGCATTTTTATAGATCTATCAGCAAGTAAAAGAGTAACAGAAGTAGGTTTTAACTCACCTAGATTGAGACTTTGAAAAACCGAATATGGAAGTAAATTCACACTAGCTCCAAGATCAAGTAAAGCTTTGTCAATTTTATGTTCTCCAATAAAGCAAGAAATGGTAGGACAACCAGGGTCTTTATATTTCAAAGCATTATTATTTTGAAGAATGGCACTTACTTGTTCGGCTAAGAAGGCTTTCTTTTTCACATTCAATTTTCTCTTTACAGTGCATAGATCTTTCAAAAATTTAGCATAAGATGGTACCTGTTTAATAGCATCTAGCAAAGGTATATTAATCCTTACCTGTTTGAAAGTTTCGAAGATTTCAGAATTGTGATTGACTTTCCTTTGTTTGGTCATGGCATGAGGAAATGAAAGTGCTGGTGGGGAATCAGTCTCTTCTTTGCAATGATCAGGTTCAACCATTTCCTTACCCTTGGAGACTAACTCACCTTCTTTCTCACAAGGTTCAAGAATGGGTTTTTTAATAACCTTACCACTGCGGAGAGTAGTGACTGATTTGACTTGATCCAGATGTTGGCTTCCGGAATTGCTTGTACTTGAATTGTATTGCCCCTTGGGATTTTGCTGGGGTTGAGATGGAAACTTACCTTTCTCCTAAAAACTGAGAGTAGATGTGAACTTTGCAAGAGTATCTTTCAAATCAGCCATGGTTTGAGCATTTTGAGTGTTGATTGTCTCTTGCTTTTCAATGAATGCATGTAATGTTTCCTCAAGATTTCTTCTAGGAGGGGGAATATAAGGAGGTGCATATCCATGAGAATTTTTAAAATTATGTTGTGTTTGAAATGGTGGCTGTGAAGTATGTGCATTATTGTTACCACTCTTCCAACTGAAATTTGGGTGATTTCTCCAACTAGGGTTGTACGTTTGTGAGTACGGGTTATGACTTGGTCTTTAGAAACTATTTAAAGCATTGGCTTGTTCATGGAGACATTCCTTAAAAGAAGGCAACGTGGGACAATCATTGGTTGAGTGTTCATTGGTTTCACAAATTTGACACACAATTTCTTGAACAGATTTTAATTGACCACTCTTTTTTAATTCTAGTGCCTCAACTTTTCTAGCTAAAGATGCAAATTTGACTTGGAGGTCATGATCTTCCCTAAGGCTATACATGCCTCCATTAGATGTATGAGATTGAGTTTTACTTGGTGCCTCACAAGTACCTGTGGTGTCCCAATTTTGAGCATTTTCAGCTAGCAACTCTAGGTACTCCATTGCTTCATCAAGGTCTTTATTTTTAAAAGTTCCATTGCATATCAATTCCACCATTTGCCTATCTTTAGGTGTTAACCCTTCATAAAATTGTGAAACCAATCTCCATGTTTCAAAACCATGATGAGGACAGGTATTAAGCAAGTCTTTATATCTATCCCAACATTTGTAAAATGTTTCTCCTGGTTTTTGAGTAAAAGTGGTGATTTGTCTTTTGAAAGAGTTTATTCTATGACAAGGGAAAAATTTCTTTAAAAACTGTTGTTGCATTTCATCCCAAGCATGAATGGATCCTGACCTAATATTTTGTAGCCATGTTTTAGCTTTATCTTTTAACGAAAAAGGAAAAAGCTTTAATCTGATGGTGTTCATGCTACAATTTAAGTCATTATAAGTGTTACAAACTTCTTCAAATTCTCTTAAGTGCAAGTATGGATTTTCTAATTCTAAGCCATGAAAAGTGGGTAAAAGTTGAATAATACCTGGCTTAAAATTAAAATGAGATGCATCAGGAGGAAAAACAATACATGATGGTGCACTTGTTCTTGTTGGATTCATATGATCTCTAAGTGTTCTAACACGATTATTCTCATTATTCTCATTATTCTCATTATGAATTGATTGATTATCTTCTTCGGCCATGTTTTCTGAAGAAAATGATGATTTTCTAGAAAGTCTACCACTTAATGTACGTGTCCAAACTCTCATGCAAATACAAAAGAAAAGAAAAGAAAAAAAGAAAAAGAAAAAGAAACAACAATTAGTAAAACAAATAAAAGTAAAAATAAAATAAAATAAAATATTTAATTTATACAATAACTTACCTCCCCGGCAACGGCGCCAAAAACTTGACACGATCAAAGAGTTGATGTCTTATCCCAAGTGTAGGAGTGTCAAAGTAAAATAACCCGGCAAGACCGGGGTCGAACCACAGGGAGGTGAATTATATAAATTACAAATAAAGAAAAAGATTTGAAGAGAATAATAACAGAAAAGGAGTTGAAGAAAGTTTTGGGATGTGATATTGATGTAAGGATTAAACAATAATAAAACATATGTCAAGGTTATAGGATTCACTAATGATATTTCAAATAAATATAATATAAACTCTTTTTATTACTCAACTAGAAACCACACACAAAGGAAGTTCTAATCGGATGATTTCTCGTTATTAGCTCATTATAAATTACTAACATGATCATATTAATTATCTTATATAAGTAATACCATACTTATAAATATCATCAAGCATTCATGTTGCTAGTTTATGTTAACAACAAATCAAGTTCCTATCATAATAACGATGTCGGCCGAAAACTATGAAGGATCAAGCATTTGATGTACCAAAGTTGTAGGTCTATATCTTACCTTTCCATCGATATAAAATGGATCTAAATCTAATATCTACAGCTCCAGATATGATCAAATTACCGAACGGTGTTCGAGTTTGGAATGCACCAGCAACACTTTGCTAAGTTTGGCCTTCTTTTTATCCTTTCAATTTCAATCCTTAAACTCATCAATCAATCCTTTTATTTATGTGATAGACCTGCATTTAGGATGAACATTTACCATGAATTAAAGGTATATTATATTTTTAGACTTGCTAATATAAAACATGCTTTTGTTAGGGAATTTAATGATACTTTAGGTGTAATATGATGACATAAATCCTTAATGAGAATGCACTTTTAAGTACTAATCACTAAGCCATCAAAAGAAGGTAAAAGTTGAATAATACATGGTTTAAAATTAAAATGAGATGCATCGAGAGGAAAAACTATGCATGATGGTGCACTTGTTCTTGTGGGGTTCATGTGGTCTCTAAATGTTTTAGCACGGTTATTCTCATTATTCTCATTATGAAGTGATTGATTATCTTCTTCGGCCATATTTTCTAAAAATGATGAGGATACCCTACAAGGTCTACTACTTGATGTACGTGACCACACTCTCATGCACGTGTAGGAATAAAATAAAAGGAAAAAGAAAACAAAAAAAAAGAAGAAACAAGAGAAAAGAAACAAAGTTATATACAAGAAAAGTGAAAAGAGAAAATAAAATAAATATTATAATTTATACAAAACTTACCTCCCCGGCAACGACACCAAAAACTTGACACGACTAAAAGATTGATGTCTTCTCCTAAGTACAGGAGTGTCGAAGTAATAAATAACCCAGCAAGACCAGGGTCGAACCACAGGGAGGTTAATTGTATAAATTATAAATAACAATAATACAACAACAATAATAATAACAACAACAATAATAATAGTAATAATAATAATAATAATAATAATAACAATTATAATAATAATAATAATAATAAAGAAAAAGAAGGAGAAGAAGAAGAAGAAAAAAATGATGAGAACTTTGAGATGGAATATTAATATAAGGGTTAAACAATGATAATAACAAATGTCAAGGTTAGAGATTCCACTAATGGTATGTCAAACAAGATGATGGGAACTTTATACTATACTTATTTGACATACCATTAGTAGATCCTCTAACCTTGACATTTGTTATTATCATTGTTTAATCATTATATTAATATTTCATCTCAAAGTTCTCATCTTCTTCTTCTTCTTCTCCTTCTTTTTCTTTATTATTGTTGTTGTTGTTGTTGTTGTTGTTCTTATTGTTGTTGTATTGCTGTTATTTATAATTTATACAATTAACCTCCCTATGGTTCGACCCCGGTCTTACTGGGTTATTTATTACTTCGACACTCCTGCACTTGGGAGAAGACATCAATATTTTAGTCGTGTCAACTATTTACATATCAGTATCGGTAACCCGGGTTACTAAGCTCGTAGGGCTGTCTCAATACTTAATGCCCTAAGACCAACTGGTCTAGGAGTTATTAGCCGAAAGCTCGTTACATGACTTAAAGATGCATTGTGTTTTAAGTTACATGTATATATATTAAAAAAACAAAAAAATAAAAAAAAATCTCAACCCAAGAAAGTTAACCTTAAACATTAGAACAAAAATTTTGTTTTCTTCCAATAAAAGCCCCACAACTATGTGTTGATATATTGAGCACAAAATAAAGGTTTATTAATATCTTCTTTAAAAGGTATTGAGTAGATATATAAATTTAATGAGAGTTTGTTTATCCAAATATATTAATGGAAGTTGAATGATAAATACATAAATTTAATGAGAGTTTGTTTATCCAAATAGATTAATGGAAGTTGAATGATAAATACCTTGCTTTGTAAAATTTGCAAATTATTTTTCTATTTTAAAATTTTGATTACTAGGGACTAGTAATAAGCTGGTTAGGGGTGTGATTAGTACTTAAAAGTGTATTTTTATCAAAATTTTGTATCATCATTTTACATTTGAAGTATCAATAACTCCTTAACTAAAGCATGTTTTATAATAACATATCTAATAATATAAGATACCTTTAATTTATGGTAAATGTTCATTTTAAATGCAGGCCTATCACATAAATGAAAAGATTGATTGATGAGTTTAAGAACTAAAATTGAAAAGATAAAGAAATGGCCAAACCAAGAAAAGAGATGCCGGTGCAGTCCAAACTGGAAAATTGTTCAGTAATTGTGTCATATCTAGAGTTGTAGATCTCAAATTTAGGTCTACTTTATATGGATGGAAAGGTAAGATATATGCCTACAACATTCATATGGAGTCAAGATTTAAAAAGGCCATTTTCAAGTCCAAATTGTAATTACAATGAAGAAGTCTGAATTTGTCATATAGCCCAAATATTGTTCAGTTTTTGGCCCATATTTGTGGTTCTAAAAGTCTAAATGACCTCCATTTTTTTTCTTGGAAAGTTGAGACAATTTTCTACAACTTTCATGTTTAAGTGGTTCTAATTCTGATGTTATCAATGATGTTTTGGGTAGACAAGAGAAGATAATGATTATCACTAAGTCAAGAGTTGGTCACCCACTCATTAATTAGTCATCAAATCAATAGTTCCCAATTTTGGCCTATAAAAGGAGGCATTTACCATGCATTTAGGTATCTTGGTTTCCAGATCAAGATCATGCTTTTGCTTTCTCTTTTTGTATTTTTGTAATGCTTAAGTTTTGTTTTCATTAATATCAAGTTTATGCCTTTCAATTCCTTTCATTTACTTAGTTAACTTTTATCTTATTTATGTTCTTATTTTGTTTATTTATTTTTCTTTCTTTCATTCTATTTAGCTAAATTTATTATGTCAAGGTGAAAAGGTTACACTAATGGTGTAAGAATAAGTATAATGTAAACTTAATATGGACTTTAACATTTGATACTATCATGTTTTGTATCTGTTATCTTGTTCACTTTTTAATACTTTGCTTGTTAAATGATTAATCTAGATTTATGTTGTCAAACTCTTGGTACAACAAATACTTGACACTCTTATAATCCATACTGTAGGTATAACCGACACCTGAAATATGAAAGGAACTTGATTTGTTGTTAACATAAGTTGTAATTGACACGACCTAAAGATTGATGTCTTCTCCCAAGTGTAGGAGTGTTGAAGTAATAAATAACCCGGCAAGACCGGGGTCGAACCACAGGGAGGTTAATTGTACAAATTATAAATACAATAATACAACAATAATAACAACAACAACAATAATAATAATAATAGTAATAACAATAATAAGAATAATAAGAATAATAGTAATAATAACAATAATAATAATAATAATAATAGTAATAATAATAATAACAATAATAAAGAAAAAGAAGGAGAAGAAGAAGAAGATGATGAGAACTTTGAGATGGAATATTAATGTAATGATTAAACAATGATAATAACAAAAGTCAAGGTTAGAGGTTCCACTAATGGTATGTCAAACAAGTATAGTATAAACTCTTATTTTTCAATCGGAAACCACACATAAAGGAGGTTCCAATTAGATTATAGATTGTTAACATGATTACATTAGTCATCTTATTCGATTAATGCTAATACTTGTAAATCTCGTCAAGCATTCATGATTATAACTTATGTTAACAACAAATCAAGTTCCTTTCATAGCTCAGGTGTCGGTTATACCATACAGTATGGGCTATGAGAGTGCCAAGTATTTGTTGTACCAAGTGTTATACAACATAAATCAAGATTAGTCATTTAACAAGCAAAGTATTAAAGAGTGAACAAGATTACAAATACAAAACATGTTAGTATCAAACATTAAAGTCCATATTAAGTGTACACTATACTTATTCTTACACCATTAGTGTAGCCTTTTCACCTTGACATAATAAACTTAGCTAGACATAATGAAAGAAAGAATAATAAATAAACAAAATAAAAACATAAATAAGATAAAAGTTAACTAAGAAAATGAAAGGAAATGAAAGGCATAAACTTGATATTAATGAAAGCAAAGCATAAGCAATACAAAAAATACAAAGAGAGAAAGGAAGAGCATGATCTTGATCTAGAAACCAAGATGCCTAAATGCATGGCAAATGCCTCCTTTTATAGGCCAAAATTGGGACCTATTGATTTGATGACTAATTGATGAGTGGGTGGCCAACTCTTGACTTGGTGACAATCCTTATCTTCTCTTGTCTACCCAAAACGTCATTGATAACGTCAAAATTAGAGCCAATTGAAAACATGAAAGTTATAGGCAATTGTCTCAAATTTCTTGTGTAAAAACTTCAGCTCATTTAGACTTCTAGAACTCCATATATGGCCAAAATACTGAACAGTGCTTGGGCTGGAAGACAGCTTCGGGCTTCTTTGTTGTTGCTACAATTTGATTCGGGCTTCTTTGTTGTTGCTACAATTTGGACTTGAAAATGGCCTTTTTAGATCTTGGGCTCCATATGAAAGTTGTAGGCCTATGTCTTACCTTTTCATCCATATAAAGTAGACCTAAATCTGAGATCTATAGCTCCAGATATGACCCAATTACCGAATAGTGTTCCTATGTTTGGCCATCTCTTTATCCTTGCAATTTCAGTTCTTAAATTCATCAATCAATCCTTTCATTTATGTGATAAGCCTGCATTTAAAATGAACATTTACCACAAATTAAAGGTATCTTGTATTATTAGATATATTATTATAAAACATGCTTTAGTTAAGGAGTTATTGATACTTCAAGTGCAAAATGATGTTATAAAACCTTGATAAAAATGCACTTTTAAGTACTAATCACATATCTATTGAACAACTACTCCTAAAGATAGAAGAAAACATTATTTTTGGTATGTAGAGAGGAGAGTTTGTGTTTCTTCACTTCTGGTTGTTGCCTCCTTTCTTTGATTCTACTACACTCTCTCTTCCTCTCTCTTGGCTCTCTAAATAACATAAACTTAACTGCTTATTTATATATAAATTATAAGTAAAAAAAATCAAAGTTCAAGTGTGAACATCAATAGATAGTGGTAGTGTGAAGGCGGCTGGTGGCTGGTGGCTGGCGGCTGGTTTGTGGTTGGTGGTTTAAGGTTGGTGGCTTGAGGTTGGTGGCTGCCTTCATTGACCTTCTGGATTGATTTACTAAAGGAGCTAAATTGCTGAAATTAAAACTTGGATGTTGGTTTGGATGCTTTGGGATGTAATTTGGATTCGTTTCTTCACAAAACTTGTTTGCTGGTAGAATTCAATTGTCATCTTTGAAAAATCATATCTCCCTCATATGACATCATTTTTTGCTGATATTTTAAGCATTTCTAGGCCTTTAAGTCAGGAATCCAAAAAAATTGAGTTTTCATCAATTGGACTTTCAAAGCTCCAGATATTAAATTTTGAATTACCAAAAGTCAACACTAGTAAAATGTGAGATTTGACTTTGAATGATGTGATTTCCATACTCTTTGTCTTTCTCTTGACTTAGATTTCTAGAAAGGTATGAATGTTAGCTTTCTAATGCCACTATAATCACTTCATTTTTCCTTTTAAAGCTCATGCTCTGCACAAAACATCGACTGAGAGTCAAATCTGCCAATTACCTCTAATTTACTCCTTTTTGCATCTTTCATTCAAAAGTACCTTTAAAATATAAAACAAAGAATATCAAGGCATTATATATATATATATATATAACATAGGCTAAACACTAGTTAAATATAGGTGAAACTATCAAATAATATGGTTGCATCACTAAGCTGTATATGGATGTTGGGTTAGTCCATACTGAAACACTGGTCAG
>NW_011500801.1:7104-10121 GCF_000495115.2 Populus euphratica | reverse complement strand
CATCTTGACTTGGTGACAATCCTTATCTTCTTATTTAAATAAAACATTATTGCTAATGTCAAAATTTGAACAGACTTTCCCATGAAAGTTCTAGGAAATTGTCTCAGCTTTCCAACAAAAAAAACATCGGTGCTTTTGGACTTCTAGAACTCGAGATATGGGCTGAATACTAAATAGTGTCTAGGCTGCAGGACAGTGTCAAACTTCTCTTTTGACACTAAGATTTAAACTTCCAAATGGTAGAATTGAGTCTTGAACTCTCATAAATATTTTAGGCCTATGTCTTAGCTTTATAGCCATATAAACCAAACTAAAATTCAAGATCTACAACTCCAGATATGACCTTATGACTGAACAATGTTATAGTTTGGACTGAATCAGCATCTCTTTTCTAAGCATAGCCCTCTCTTTGTCTTCTCAATTTCAATAGTTAAACTCATCAATCAATCTTTTGATTTATATGATAAGCCTGCATTTAAGATGAATATTTACCATAAATTAAAGGTATCTTATATTATTAGGCATGTTATTATAAAACATTTTCAAGTACCATTAGTGGAATCTCTAACCTTGACATTTGTTATTATTATTGATTAATCCTTACATTAATTTTCCATCTTCAAGTTATCATCATCATCTTCTTTTTCTCTTTCTTTATTATTATTATTATTATTATTAGTAGTAGTAGTAGTACTACTACTACTACTACTACTACTATTGTTATTATTATTATTATTACTACTATTGTTGTTGTTGTTATTGCGTTGTTGTTGTTGTTGTTGTTGTTGTTGTTGTTGTTGTTGTTGTTGTTGTTGTTGTTGTTGTTGTTGTTGTTGTTGTTGTTGTTGTTGTTGTTGTTGTTGTTGTTGTTGTTGTTGTTGTTGTTGTTGTTGTTGTTGTTGTTGTTGTTGTTGTTGTTGTTGTTGTTGTTGTTGTTGTTGTTGTCATCTATAATTTATACACTTAACCTCCTTGTGGTTCGACCCCGGTCTTGCCGGGTTATTTATTACTTCGACACTCCTGCACTTGGGAGAAGACATCAATCTTTTCGTCGTGTCAATAAGATGGATATTTGCCTTTAAAATTATACTATAAATTATCATTGATACCTTAAAATTAATGCATTGTTTGGTGTCATTTAGGAATAGATTTATATTTTTACTTAGATTGCACAATATAGTTTTCAATCTAGTTTTATAAATAAAAAAAACTTTAACCGACTAGAAGGGGGTGTTTGTATTTCATCCTTTGTATTTGTATAGTGAAAATACTTCCTTGCCTTTAGATTTTAGTTATTTACATGTCTTATATCTTAGATCTGATGATATTTTTGTTATTATATTATTAGGTTTTTTTTTGTTATTGGATAAAGTGATAGCTAGTTTTGTCTATTAATAAATTAAAGGGAGTTAACAAAAAAAATATTGGCATGTGTTGGGCACACATTGATGCGTTAATCACTCCATCGTCTTTGAATAGAGTGTGCAGTTGATTTCAGCAACTACAAATGTCATTCTAGGTTGTTATTAGATTTGTCTTAGTGTCTCCTCCATGTTGAGGTGTCGCATGTAGAAAACAAAGCTCTAATTTAGCTTCAATGAACTTTTTTCTTTCTTTCTCTTCCTTGATTCTTGTGCTTTGCCCTATAATTTTTCAAATTAGCCCGAGCTTATCTTTGTTTTTGATTTTATTCTTGATATTTTGATTGATATTTATTTTATTTCAAATAACTTATGAAAATCAAAATTTGCTTCAATTTTATCCTCCTTTGATTTTTTATTTAGTCCTTGGTTTGTTGTTAATATTTTTGTTATTTGAAATAACTTATGTAAATTGAAATTTCTTTCAATTTCATCTTTATTTGATTTTTAAAATTTGTCTTATTTAAACCTTGTTTTTTTAATTGTTATTTATATCATCTAAGATAAGTTTTATAGTGTGACTTTTTTAGCGATTTCTCCCTCGATCATTTTTTTTCCTATTAAATTTTATCCTTATTATTTAGATTTTTTTTACTTTGTTAAATTTTTTAGTTAGTTTTTTTTTAACACTTAATTACATTCATTAACATTAAGTTAATTTGGATTTGAGCTTCTTGGTTAACCCCATTTTGAAATTTCATGAATTCTAATTTGAAAAATTAACCTAACTTAAGGATGTTCGCTAATAATTGCTTTTTCTTTTTATCATTCTTTTAAGCTAATGTTTTTTTTATATTTTATCCTTTCATTTTCATTTTATTTGAGAATAAGCTCATTTTTTCATATGATTTATGCATCTTTGTTTTTTGTTTTTTAATTTGATGGGGTTATCTAGGGTCTTTATATATATATTCTTAAAATAATTTTTTTAATTAAATAGAATTAATTGATTGAATATAGACGGATACTCATTTCATTGTGTTTTGTTCAATTTGCTTTTATAGAGCATTACTCTAACGAACTATGCAACTTCTTTCGATGTCATCTTGCATTCCTTTGCAGTTAAGTTTAAACCAATTCAGCAAGCTCTTTTGGTTGTAGGCAATGTTCTTAGTTGAGTGGCGGTGAGTATTCAATAATCTTTTCTTTTTTCTCCTTACAAATATGATATTCATATCTCTTTTGGATGTTTAGCTTTTTGAGCTTTCTTATAGTTTATTTGCTCTAATCTTATAGGCTTTATAACTTTTTAATCTGGATAACGAATTCATTGTATTTCTTGGGGTATGCTCCTTGTATCCCTGATTATATTTTTTCTTAAATACATCTTAACTTAAAAAAAAAATTTCTCAATAGGGTCCTACCATCAATTTTTATTAATATTTTCCATTTAATGCATATTTGGTTGAGAATTATTTGAAGCTTTTCAGACCAAATGGATAGCATTTTTTTGTCTGGGATCCAATAGAGAACAATATATAATTTTGGGCTAAAATGAGGTTTCTTTATTGACACGACTAAAAGATTGATGTCTTCTCCCAAGTGCAGGAGTGTCGAAGTAATAAATAACCCGGCAAGACCGGGGTCAAACCACAG
>NW_011500801.1:709-5964 GCF_000495115.2 Populus euphratica | reverse complement strand
TGATAAAAATGCACTTTTAAGTACTAATCATTTATCTACCAAATACAATCCTTATCGGTATTTATCTTCTATTGAAATTTGTAATGGCTCTAACCAGCTCGAGTTTGACTTTGGAGTGTGTGTGAATATATATTAAAAGAAACTAATAAGATATCTTGATTTTATTATGCATTTGTTATGGTATACATAGACTTATTGTTACCATGAGTTGGAACAATGAAAAGATTATTTTACCCTTACAAATATAACACAAATATCATTGTGAATGAGGTATAATAGTCTTTTTGTCATTTATTGAACAATAAAATGACTAATATGCCCTTAAATACCAAAACAAATGCACTAATGGGTAGGGGTAATTTTGACCTTTAGATTTTAGTTGCACAGTAAAATTACCATAAAACCCTTACATGACAATTTTCTTAGCCTTTGAGTCAAGGGTTTTTTTGGTCTTTTTAGTTTTTTTATAGCAATTATCAAGTTTGATAAGGGGTAGTTTCATATTTTTGCATTAATTAAATATTATTTAATTTGAAAAAGGTGGTTGCGCATGGTATGGACGTGAGCATATGTGGACTCCTCTATGAGATTCAGATGGCATGTACGACAATGGTACTTCAGCTTTAACAACAACATTGTGATGCTCACAACATCACCTCCATTCCTAGACGGTGTGTGTGTGGGAAAAATATGACGGGTTTTGAGTTGGTGATCCTTTTTTTGTCTTTCCTTCTTCCCTCTCCTTCTCAATTCTAGAGTTAACCCTTGCATATTTTCCCAAAATTCCTTTCATTTTTTTTTTCCAGATTTGATCTATATTCTTTTTATTACTATTTTTTTAAATTTTAGATTATCTATGGAATTGAAATTTTCTTTCAATTTAATCTTTTGGTTTTTCACCTTTAAGATTTGATCCTTATTCTTTTAATTTTGATTTGTTTTAATTATTCTCTTAATTAAATTATCTTTTAAATTGCATCATTCAATATTTTATATCATTTTCTTAATTGGATAATTTTTTCAATTGCATCCATCAATATTTTAGTTCATTTTGTTTTATGTTAGATTTGGTTCTTATTATTCTTATTGCTATTTATTTGTTTTTGATTTTTTTATTGGAACTTTCTTTTTCGATTTCATCTATTAATATTTTATCAATTAAGACTATGCTAACTTTTCGAGCCATAGGTTTAAAAGATTTGACTAGGTTGATGATTAGTACTTAAAAGTGCATTTTTATCAAGGTTTTATATCATCATTTTGCACTTGAAGTATCAATAACTTCTTAACTTGAAAATGTTTTATAATAACATGCCTAATAATATAAGATACCTTTAATTTATGGTAAATATTCATCTTAAATGCAGGCTTATCATATAAATCAAAAGATTGATTGATGAGTTTAACTATTGAAATTGAGAAGACAAAGAGAGGGCTATGCTTAGAAAAGAGATGCTGATTCAGTCCAAACTATAACATTGTTCAGTCATAAGGTCATATCTGGAGTTGTAGATCTTGAATTTTAGTTTGGTTTATATGGCTATAAAGCTAAGACATAGGCCTAAAATATTTATGAGAGTTCAAGACTCAATTCTACCATTTGGAAGTTTAAATCTTAGTGTCAAAAGAGAAGTTTGACACTGTCCTGCAGCCTAGACACTATTTAGTATTCAGCCCATATCTCGAGTTCTAGAAGTCCAAAAGCACCGATGTTTTTTTTGTTGGAAAGCTGAGACAATTTCCTAGAACTTTCATGGGAAAGTCTGTTCAAATTTTGACATTAGCAATAATGTTTTATTTAAATAAGAAGATAAGGATTGTCACCAAGTCAAGATGCGGTCACCCATTCAATAATTAGTCAACAAATCAATAGTTTTAAATTTTGGCCTATAAAAGGAGGCATTTGTTATGCATTTAGGCATCTTAGTTTTCAGATCAAGATCATGTTCTTGCTCTCTTTGTTTATATTTTTGTAATGCTTAAGTTTTTCTTTCATTAATATCTTATTTATGCCTTTCATTTTCTTTTCTTTACTTAGTTAACTTACATCTTATGTATGTTCTTATCTTGTTTATTTATGTTTCTCTCTTTCATTAAGTTTAGTTAAGTTTATTATGTCAAGGTGAAAAGTGATGACTAGGTTGATGCAAATGCAAGTAGTTCTAGAAGCAAACACATGGATCAATATTTTATCAGTTAAGACTCTTGATTTGTTGACTAATTGTTGAGTGGGTGGCCACATCTTGACTTGGTGACAATCCTTATCTTCTTGTCCGAACAAAACATCATTGCTAACATCAGAATTTGGACAGACTTGAATCATGAAAGTTCTAGGAAATTGTCTCAACTTTCCAACAAAAAACATTGAGGTCATTTAGACTTCTAGAACTCGAGATATGGGTTTAACACTGAACAGTGTCTGGGTTGTAGGACAGATTTCGACTTGTCCATTGTTGCTAAGATTTGGACTTGAAAACTGCCTTTTTGAATCTTAGACTCTCATGAAAGTTTCAGGCCTATGTCTCATCTTTTCATCCATATACAGTAGACCTAAATCCAAGTTCTACAGCTCCAGATATCACCTAATGACTGAACAGTGTTTCAGTATGGACTAAACCAACATCCATATACAGCTTAGTGATGCAACCATATTATTTGATAGTTTCACCTATATTTAACTAGTGTTTAGCCTATGTTATATATATATATATATATAATGCCTTGATATTCTTTGTTTTATATTTTAAAGGTACTTTTGAATGAAAGATGCAAAAAGGAGTAAATTAGAGGTAATTGGCAGATTTGATTCTCAGTCGATGTTTTGTGCAGAGCATGAGCTTTAAAAGTAAAAATGAAGTGATTATAGTGGCATTAGAAAGCTAACATTCATACCTTTCTAGAAATCTAAGTCAAGAGAAAGACAAAGAGTATGGAAATCACATCATTCAAAGTCAAATCTCACATTTTACTAGTGTTGACTTTTGGTAATTCAAAATTTAATATCTGGAGCTTTGGAAGTCCAATTGATGAAAACTCAATTTTTTTGGATTCCTGACTTAAAGGCCTAGAAATGCTTAAAATATCAGCAAAAAATGATGTCATATGAGGGAGATATGATTTTTCAAAGATGACAATTGAATTCTACCAGCAAACAAGTTTTGTGAAGAAACGAATCCAAATTACATCCCAAAGCATCCAAACCAACATCCAAGTTTTAATTTCAGCAATTTAGCTCCTTTAGTAAATCAATCCAGAAGGTCAATGAAGGCAGCCACCAACCTCAAGCCACTAACCTTAAACCACCAACCACAAACCAGCCGCCAGCCACCAGCCACCAGCCGCCTTCACACTACCACTATCTATTGATGTTCACACTTGAACTTTGATTTTTTTTACTTATAATTTATATATAAATAAGCAGTTAAGTTTATGTTATTTAGAGAGCCAAGAGAGAGGAAGAGAGAGTGTAGTAGAATCAAAGAAAGGAGGCAACAACCAGAAGTGAAGAAACACAAACTCTCCTCTCTACATACCAAAAATAATGTTTTCTTCTATCTTTAGGAGTAGTTGTTCAATAGATATGTGATTAGTACTTAAAAGTGCATTTTTATCAAGGTTTTATAACATCATTTTGCACTTGAAGTATCAATAACTCCTTAACTAAAGCATGTTTTATAATAATATATCTAATAATACAAGATACCTTTAATTTGTGGTAAATGCTCATTTTAAATGCAGGCCTATCACATAAATGAAAGGATTGATTGATGACTTTAAGAACTTAAATTGCAAAGGCAAAGAGATGGTCAAACTTAGAAAAGAGATGTCGGTGCAATCCAAACCGAAACACTATTCGGTAATTGGGTCATATCTAAAGCTATAGATCTCAGATTTAGGTCTACTTTATATGGATGGAAAGGTAAGACATAGGCCTACAACTTTCATATGGAGCCCAAGATCTAAAAAGGCCATTATCAAGTCCAAATTGTAGCAACAACAAAGAAGCCCGAATCTGTCTTCCAGCCCGAGCACTGTTCGGTATTTTGGCCATATCTGGAGTTCTAGAAGTCCAAATGAGCTGAATTTTTTACACAAGAAAGCTGAGACAATTGCCTACAACTTTCATGTTTGCAACTGGCTCCAGTTTTGACGTTATCAATGACGTTTTGGGCAGACAAAAGAAGATAAGGATTGTCACCAAGTCAAAAGTTGGTCACCCACTTATCAATTAGTCATCAAATCAATAGTTCCCAATTTTGGCCTATAAAAGGAGGCATTTGCCATGCATTTAGGCATCTTGGTGTTCAGATCAAGATCATGCTCTTCCTTTCTCTCTTTGTATTTTTTATGCTTTGTTTTCATTAATATTAAGTTTATGCCTTTCATTTCCTTTCCTTTACTTAGTTAACTTTTATGTTCTTATTTTGTTTATCTATTTTTCTTTCTTTCATTATGTCTAGCTAAGTTAATTATGTCAAGGTGAAAAGGTTACACTAATGGTGTAAGAATAAGTATAATGTAAACTTAATATGGACTTTAATGTTTGATACTAACATGTTTTATATTTGTTATCTTGTTCACTCTTTAATACTTTGCTTGTTAAATGACTAATCTTGATTTATGTTGTATAACACTTGGTACAACAAATGCTTGGCACTTTCATAGCCCATAATGTATGGTATAACCGACACCTGAGCTATGAAAGGAACTTGATTTGTTGTTAACATAAGTTATAATCATGAATGCTTGACGAGATTTACAAGTATTAGCATTAATTGAATAAGATGACTAATGTAATCATGTTAACAATATATAATCTGATTGGAACCTCCTTTGTGTGTGGTTTCCAATTCAATAATAAGAGTTTATACTATACTTGTTTGATATACCATTAGTGGAACCTCTAACCTTGACATTTGTTATTATCATTGTTTAATCGTTACATTAATATTCCATCTCAAAGTTCTCATCTTCTTCTTCTTCTTCTCCTTCTTTTTCTTTATTATTATTATTATTATTATTATTATTATTATTATTATTAGTACTACTACTACTACTACTACTACTACTACTACTACTACTACTACTACTACTACTACTACTACTACTACTACTACTACTACTACTACTACTACTACTACTACTACTACTACTACTACTACCTCAGGTGTCGGTTATACCATACAGTATGGATTATAAGAGTGTCAAGTATTTGTTGTACCAAGTGTTATACAACACAAATCTAGATTAGTCAT
>NW_011500801.1:0-516 GCF_000495115.2 Populus euphratica | reverse complement strand
AAATAAATAAACAAAATAAGATAAAAGTTAACCAAGTAAATGAAAGGAAGTGAAAGGCATAAACTTGATATTAATGAAATCAAAGTATAAATATTACAAAAAATACAAAGAGAGAAAGGAAGAGCATGATCTTGATCTGGAAACCAAGATGCCTAAATGCATGGAAAATGCCTCCTTTTATAGGCCAAAATTGGGAACTATTGATTTGATGACTAATTAATGAGTGGGTGACCAACTCTTGACTTAGTGATAATCATTATCTTCTCTTGTCTACCCAAAACATCATTGATAACATCAGAATTAGAACCACTTAAACTTGAAAGTTGTAGAAAATTGTCTCAACTTTCCAAGAAAAAAAATGGAGGTCATTTAGACTTTTAGAACTACAGATATGGGCCAAAAACTGAACAATATTTGGGCTATATGACAAATTCAGACTTCTTCATTGTAATTACAATTTGGACTTGAAAATGGCCTTTTTAAATCTTGACTCCATATGAATGTTGTAGGCATATA
>NW_011509120.1:0-562 GCF_000495115.2 Populus euphratica | reverse complement strand
TCTGCTCTCAGTTTCCAAGAGAAAGGTAATTGGTCAACTAAGGAAAGTCGTAAAAAGCTTATATTGGATTTGAGCCTTCATTTGTGAATTTTTGTGTCTTTTGGTTTTATTATTGTGTTTTGTTATTTCTTATTTTTGTTTCAGTGTGTTTCAGGTTTGTCCGTGTTCGTTATTTTAGGTGATATCTTCTATACTCTATCTTTCTACCTTTAAACATTGAGGACAATGTCTCGTTTTGGTTGGGGGGAGAGGGTAGTAGTTGATAAAAAAAAATTATTTTTCATTTCATAAAGCATGTGCATAATTGTTGTTACTAGGATGGTAGAGTAAATGAGCTCTTTTGTTAAAGTAACTCTTGAGACGCATCTTAGTAACCATTCTTAACAAGGTCTATTATAAATATTCAGGTTTACAAACTCTCGTATTGTTATCACTTAATTCTGCTCATATACTTATTTAACATGTATTTTTAAACCTTAATTTACACACACACACTTTAACATATGATTGTGGGTTGCATATTGGATTATTATATTATTTATGTTCTTTTGTTAAAGGTAAC
>NW_011509116.1:0-562 GCF_000495115.2 Populus euphratica | reverse complement strand
TGATATCATATCAAATAACTATTTCAATCTAATAATTTAAACTTTTAAATAAGGCTCAAAGATATTATTTATATTATTTTATAACACAAACATCAATCTATTAAATGTGTCCCTTCTATTCAATCTATTAAATGTGTCCCTTCTATTCTTTTTATTAAATCTGCATCATTTAGAGTTTTTAGTTTCAGATTCACAAATTTTGTTCAAGTCCTTGTTTTTTCAATTAAACTCATAATTGTTTCCAAACTTTTAATTTTATTTAATTTCACCTCTATCAAACCTCTATCAAACTCAATTACCAGCCTCTAAGATACCATCTTTTTCATTTTGATAATTAATTTTAAATTTATACATTTCATTCCTTAATTGACTATCAATTTTTAATTTTTTCAATTTAACCCATGTTTTGATCAATTTCAATCTTTATATTCAAGCGTTTTTTTCAGTTTAGTCTTTGATTGTAAATTCATTCCCTCAAGTCTCTAATTTCCATCAAACTTTAATATTTATACAATTAAACCCCTAATTTAACCCAATTAACTTAATTGCAATTACACCCCTT
>NW_011509118.1:0-562 GCF_000495115.2 Populus euphratica | reverse complement strand
TTAGTAGTATAGCACAGTACCTTGTTTCCCCAAGACCAAATTCTGCTGCCTCATTGGATATATCCTCAGCAAAACGCAACTTCATTAGAATTATTTTGAGCGATGCAACATTAATGACCGATTCAAATAAACCACAAGAGTTCACATAGATGATGAAGTTTGCTATGAGATTTGCTGAGAGATAGCAATTTGGGCGAGCAATCAATGAGCATATACCCATCCTGAAACCTTGAAGTTTCCAAGCTTCAATGGAGAACTGATTTATAAGAGAAGTTTATGTCAACTTTTACAAGTTGGAAATCTCTGTTTCACACTTTGTTACATGGAAATTGGGAAGTACTTACAATGTAAGTGGTGCAGAGTAAGCAAATTATCAAGACTATCTATCACCTACCTGAAAGTCCTTGTTGATAATAATGAGGAAAGCGCAAAATAGAGTAGCAAACATTGATACAATGAACTGAGCTTGCAGGACAAGGTCAAAAGTCATGGCCTTGCCAGCCTTCAAGAAAGTAAACTCCAATGCAAGCATTAGAAACGCATGCAGAGCTGCACCCCCAAT
>NW_011509119.1:0-562 GCF_000495115.2 Populus euphratica | reverse complement strand
ACAGACGAACTCATTATAGTAGCTTTTGTGGTTGTGATTTAAAAATATTTGTTTTATAAAAGATATTTCTAGTATTTATAATTGATGTTGGTTTGATATTTATATATGTTTTGTTAAAACTATAGGTAAAATTGAAGTTGAATAAAAAATAGTTTAATGTGTTTGGTTAATAGTACCTTTTAAATTGAAGTTTTAAAATAAGTAAAAAAAAATATTAATATTAATGGTTTTAAATTTAAAATTATAGATTTAACTACTACCATTTACATCATGAAATAAACAATACTTCGTATAAAATATTTTTTATTGCTTCATTAAAGTATCTATAATTTCATTACATATAAAATTCATCTGATAAAAACTACAGTTTTCGTGATTTTTTGAGCGTGCAATGAAATTAAATAAAATATTATTAGTAATAAAATTAAGATTACAAAACGAGTAAATTTAATTCATCCTAAACTAATTTTTTTTTATTTTAAATAAATTATTCATGTCAAAGTGAATAATGCGAGTGAAATCAATTCATTGCATTGAGTTTTTTTTTAAAAACACTATTCAT
>NW_011509115.1:0-562 GCF_000495115.2 Populus euphratica | reverse complement strand
AAAAATTTATTGGTTGTCATGATTTTAGCATACAAATCATTTTACTATGAAAATTTGATGATGGTGGTTCTCTCTCTAAATATGATGGAATAAGCAAATTAAGTTTGATTTTGATGGTTGATTTCGGTTGGTCTTTATTTTTTTGAGTTATTTTGAATTGTTTTGGGGTTTTGAGGTGATTCATGTTAGTTTTTTATGGTGTTTTTAAATTTTTTTAAAAAAAATAAATTTAAAAAAAAAAACTAAAAATTCACACTATAAAATTTCCAACATATCATTTATTTTTTAAAAAAAATAATAACAATAGGCTTACAATTATCCTTTTAAAAGTAATAAAATTAGAAATGGACTAGATAAGTGGGCTTGCCCCATACCCACACTCTTAGACTTTTTTTAAATCGCATGAATGTTGGGCCATCCAGTCCATGATATGACTTTTTTTTTTTACATTGATTTTGTATTTTTTTAATTTTTTTAATATTTAATTAATTTTAAATTTTCCTGCAAAATTTCAAAAAAAAAGGTCAAAAAGCTAGTAACTTTAAAGTCTCGTATGGTGTCA
>NW_011509117.1:0-562 GCF_000495115.2 Populus euphratica | reverse complement strand
CTTATCTTAACTCCAACTCTTACTAGTTTGATCACCTAGGAACTAGCCAAACCCCTCCTAATCAGCTGGATTTTTTAAATTTATTAATTGAGAGAATAAGAAATTCCGTTTTTATATGTTCTTGATGGATTTCTATAAATTCAATTTCTTTTTGCAAAATAAGCTGAATAATTAATAAGAGAATTCATTTCGCACGTTTTCTTAGCCATAATTGTTTTTATTTAGAGTGTTCTATTTGTTTCCTAGCTAGTTTATTTAGAATTTTGGGAACTTCCATGTTTATGTAATTCTTGGAACTCATGATGTTTAAACTACTAAATTAGGTTGAAAATAAGATTACGTGAAGAGACAGGTAATTGGCCGAGTTTAGAGTTCAAATTCTAATTGATCTGTTACTTTCGAATCATAACTGGAGCTACGTAATTCGATTTTAAGTGTTTCTTATGCTTTTGGAAAGGAGAGACACATGCCTACAATTCTTACGAGGAGTAAGGAGCTAGTCTTGCTGTTTGAAAGCATGTAAAGTCCATATCAATCATGGAGTCTTCGCAGCTGACACTGT
>NW_011509121.1:0-562 GCF_000495115.2 Populus euphratica | reverse complement strand
GTTGGGATATTTTTTTTAATATTAGCATGGAAAATGTCAAATTTTGGTGGAATATCACTATTTAAAAAAATTAACAAAATAATACATTTTGATATTATTATGCATTCAATATTTACTTAAATATCGCATTTCAGGAATATAACATTTTAAAATTATTTAAATATACAATCTTTATAATTGATTTATAGTTTATAACAGCAATATTTAAATAAATATTGTAATTCTAAAACTATGAAATATAACAGCAATATTATGAAAATATAATACATATAAACCGCAATATCATGAAACTATACTATCTCATCAAAAATTTTCATCTTATGCTATATAATTATATTTTTATATACTAACTACACAATTTATCCAAAATATTATCACTGAACAAGATTTATAATATTTTTTTCATAGTTGTTAGAGCAACCAGAAGAATGACTTAGGAAGAAAGGTTGAATGATTAAACTCCTAAATCAACCCTCATGTTATTTGGTCAACACAAATTAATCATTTTAGTTAAAATATTTTTTACTCACTTTGATTTTTTTCAAAAAAGGAACTTTCCTCG
>NW_011509111.1:0-563 GCF_000495115.2 Populus euphratica | reverse complement strand
AGAGTAATATTTTATAATATTAATAATAACATTAAACTTACTTGATCTAAGTTTTAGTGAGTTTAATTGAAATACCAGATTTAATAACCTTAGATGTGGGTTTGACTGAAAGGATAATAATTAAATAAATTAAGTAAAAACAAAAAAAACCAACATGAAAAAAAAAATTAATGAAGAAAAAAAATCTGAATTAACTAAGTTAGCCCTTCAAACTAATTAACCTGTTAAACCAAGAATACGTGTCATGAAAGTTTGATAATTAAATAGAAGAAAATATAATATTACCAAACTAAACTAAATGAAAAGAATTAATTAAAAAGAAAAAAAACAAAAAAAATTCAGGTTAACTCGTCAAATCAGGTTAACTCTTCAGAACAGGAATTTGTGTTATAAAAATCTGATAATTAAATAGAAAAAATTTAATATTAAGAAAGTAAATTAAAAAATAATTAAAAAAACCAGAAAAAAATAAAAGCATCAGCTTTTTTATTGTGGACTGCACTGTGCAACCCACAATAAAAGGATTAAAAAGGAAAAGAAAAGGAAAAAAAACAAAGGCATAC
>NW_011509112.1:0-563 GCF_000495115.2 Populus euphratica | reverse complement strand
CCGAACTAAACCGAAAATGATCATCCTTACCTAACCATTCAAATTTTCAAAACAACTCTTCAATTTGTTTTTCCTTGAAATTTAGTATATTTTTTATTACTATTTATTTTATTTGAAATAATTTATAAAATTAGATTTTTTTCAATTTCATCCTCTTTTTATTTTTTTACTTGTTAGATTTGGTCCTCATTCTTTTGTTGCTATATGTTTTTTAATCCTTTTTTTAATTGGATTTGTTTTTCAATTTAATCCCTCAACCTTTGATTATATTTTGTATATATTCAAATTTTGTTCTTATTTTCTTAATTGCTACATTTTTTTAATCCTTTTTTTAATTGGATTTTTTTTTCAATTTAATCCCTCAACATTTGATTAGATTTTGTATATATTTAAATTTAGTTTTTATTTTCTTGATTGCTATTTTTTTTCTATTTTAGATCCTTTTTCTATTGATACTTTTCTTTTTAATTTCATCCCTCAATATTTTATTGATCAGGATTTTATCTTCATGATTTTTCAAGATTTGTCTTTTATGGGGTAATCTTGATCTCAAGAAGTAAGTC
>NW_011509114.1:0-563 GCF_000495115.2 Populus euphratica | reverse complement strand
ATAAAATTTAACGACACTACTTACCTTATTGTCAGGAATGCAACTTTGAAATATTTGATCAGGATAATATTTGAATAAATAAGGGTCATCCCACTAAAACATTTGCACGTCGCTCAAAAACTTTCTTTTGTCTTAATTATCCGAATGAGCAAGCAAAAATCCTGAAGCAAGAAAATTGATATTTTTGACAAACCAAGGCATTGAACTAAGAGAAAGTAAAGATTCAATAAGAAAATAATCATCGATTGTTGTGTGTCGGTTGTTGAATCTATTGCAAATTTTGACAAATGATCCACGACAACATTTCCAGTGCCTTTTTCATCCTTGATTTCTTCCTGTTTGAAAGTCTGCTCTCAGTTTCCAAGAGAAAGGTAACAAATAAACAAGGTATTCGAGAGTAACAAGGTATTAAATCAAGATTAGTCATTTAACAAGCAAAGTTTTTCCTTGCTATATTCAAATTCAACCCCTTCCTTACCCTTAGAGATTGACTCATCATCTTTCTCACAAGGTTCAAGAGTAGGTTTTTCAATAACCTTACCACTACAAAGAGTGATGACTGA
>NW_011500793.1:73167-88215 GCF_000495115.2 Populus euphratica | reverse complement strand
ATAATAATAATAATAATAATAATACTAGTAGTAGTAGTAGTAGTAGTAGTAGTAGTAGTAGTAGTAGTAGTGTAGTAGTAGTAGTAGTAGTAGTAGTAGTAGTAGTAGTAGTAGTAGTAGTAGTAGTAGTAGTAGTCGTAATAGTAGTAGTAGTCGTAATAGTAGTAGTAGTAGTAACAATAATAATAACAATAACAATGTCATTTCTACCATCCGAGTTTGGGTTGGTCTCCTTCATGAAAGTTGTTGGAAATTGGCTTTTCCTTCCACCCACCAAATTATAGATTATTTAGACTTATAGAACTCTAGTTTTGGGTAAAACTCTGAGTAGTGTTTGGGTTGGATTAGAGGACAGATTTAGACTTCTCTTTTATGGCCAAACTTTGAATTTGAAAATAGCAAATTTGGGTCTTTTCATACCCATGAAAGTTATAGCTACATTTCTTATCTTTCTAGCCATATAAATTAATCTGAAATTCAAGATCTACAGCTCTAGATATGATCCAATGACTAAACAGTGTTCGAATTTGAAGTGAATCGGCATCTCATTCGTAAGCTTAGCCTTTTCTTTGTCTTTTCACTTCCAATAGTTAATCACAACAATCAATCCTATGAATTGTGAGAATACCTGCATTTAAAATAAGCATTTATCATAAATTAAAGGTATCTTATATTATCAGACTTGTTATTATAAAACATGCTCTAGTTAAGTTATTGATACTTCAAGTGTAAAATAATGATATAAAACCTTAATAAAAATGCACTTTTAAGTACTAATCACATACCATAATAGCACGTGAATGGGGCCATAACTTTTGATTCAACAATTGGATCGCAATTAAATTTTTACACTGGTTTCTGTAATTTTTTTTCCTTGTAGTACGTATGAAATCCCTACTCGTTGGAGAATACCATTTGTCACTCCAGATTCAAATAAGAGCTGAAGAGGGCCATATCTTTTGATCCGATAGTTGGATCATGCTCAAATTTTTATAGGTGATTTTAGAGGCCGTTTTCCTTGTGGTCACTATGGATCCCTACTTATTAAAGAGGAGGTCTTGTCATGCCTAACTAGAATAACAGCTGAAAAGGGCTATAGCTCTTGATTCGATTGATGGATCACAAAGAAATTTTTACAGGGATTTTCATTGGCCATTTTCCTTGTAGTATGTATGAAATCCTTACTCATTGGAGACAAGGTCTTGTCATGCTAGATTAGAATAAGAGCTAAAAAGGGCCATATCTTTTGATCCGGTCGTTGGATGTCGCTCAAATTTTTACAGGTGTTTTCAAAGGCCATTTTCCTTGTGGTCCTTATGGAATCTCTATTGGTTAAAGAGAAGGTCTTATCGCGCTAGACTTGAATAATAGAAGACAAAGGCCATAACATTTAATCCTATTGTTAGATCATGATTAAATTTTTACAGGGGTTTCCATAGGCTGTTTTCCTAGTAGTACGTATGAAATCCAGTTACGTTGGAGATGAGGTCTTATTAAGCCAAATTTGAATAAGAGCTGAAAATGATCATATCTTTTGATCCGTTCATTGGATGGCGTATAAATGTTTACAAGTGTTTTTGCAGGCCATTTTCCTTATAGTAGGTATGGAATCCCTTCTTGTTAAATAGGAGGTCTTCTTACACCAGACAGGAATAGCAGCTGAAATGGGCCATAACTTTTAATTCGATCGATGGAACATGACTAAATTTTTATAAGGGTTTCTACAGGCTGTTTTCCTTATAGTAGGACGAAATCCTGATACGTTAGAGATGAGGTCTTCTCGAGGCAGATTCGAATAAGAGTTGAAAAGGGTCGTATCTTTTGATCTGGCCGTTGGATCGTGCTCAGATTTTTACAGGTGTTTTCAGAGGCCATTTTCCTTGTGGTCCTTATGGAATCTCTACTGGTTAAAAAGGAGGTCTTCTCGTGCTAGGATTGAATAACAGAAGAAAAAGACCACTTTAATCCAACCATTTGATGGCGATTAAATTCTTACAGGGGTTTCCGCAAGACATTTTCCTTGTAGTTCGTATGAAATCCCAATACATTGGAGACGAGGTCTTGTTGACCTACATTTGAATAAAAGCTAAAAAGGGTCATATCTTTTGATCCATTCATTGGATCGCACTAAAATTTTTATAAGTGTTTTTAGAGGCCATTTTCCTTGTGGTCCCTATAGAATCCCTACTTGTTAAAGAGGAGGTTTTCTCGCACTAGACTAGAATAGCAGTTGAAACGGGCCATAACTTTTAATTCGACTGATGGATCATGACTAAATTTTTACAGGGGTTTCCAAAGGCCGTTATCCTTGTAGTACATATAAAATCTTTGCTCATTAGAGATGAGGACTTGTCGCTCAAGATTTGAATTAGTGCTTAAAAGGGAAGTATCTTTTGATTCAGCTATTGGATAGCGCTCAAATTTTTACAGGTGTTTTCGAAGGCCATTTTTCATGGGGCCCCTATCGATTCACTATTGGTTTAGGAGAGGAAGTCTTGTCATGCCAAACTTGAATAACAGCTAAAACGGGTCATAACTTTTAATCCGACTGTTAGATCACGATGAAATTCTTATAGGGGTTTCCGTAGGCCATTTTCCTTGTAATGCATGTGATATCCCGATACGTTGGAGACAAGGTCTTGTTGAGCTAGGTTTGAATAAGAGCTAAAAACGGTCATATCTTTTGATCCGTGTGTTGGATCATGCTTAAATTTTTAAAGATGTTTCTGGAGGCCGAATTCCTTGTGGTCCCTACAGAATCCTTACTCGTTAAAGAGGAGCTATTGCCATGCTAGACTAAAATAGCAGCTGAAAGGGGCTATAAGTTTTGATTCGACCGTTGGATCATGATTAATTTTTAGAGGAGTTTCCATAGGCCATGTTCCTTGTAGTACGTATGAAATCCCTACTCGTTAGAGACAAGGTCTTATTACACCAAATCCGAATAAGAGCTGAAAATGGCCATATCTTTTGATCTGGCTGTTGGATCGCGCTCAAATTTTTATAGGTATTTTTGGAGGTTGTTTTCCTTGTATTCCCTATGGAATCCTTATTGGTTAAAGAGGAGGTCATGTCGTGCTAGACTTGAATAACAGCCAAATGAGGCCTTAACTTTTAATCCGACCTTTAGATTGCGATTAAATTCTTATAGGGGCTTTTATAGGCTGTTTTCGTTGTGGTATATATGAAATCCCTACACGTTGGGGATGAGGACTTATCGCTCTATATCCAAATAAGAGCTAAAAAGGCCATATCTTTTGATCTGACTAATGGATCGTGCTTAAATTTTTACAGGTGTTTTTGGAGGCCATTTTTCTTATGGTCCCTATGGATTGCTACTCATTAAAGAGGAGGTCTTGTCACACCAGACTGGAAAATGAGCTGAAAGGGGCCATAACTTTTGATTTGACCGTTGGATCGCGATTAAATTTTTACAGGGGTTTCTATTGGCCATTTTCCTTGTAGTATGTATGAAATCCCTACTTGTTGGAGACAAGGTCTTATCTCACCAGATTTGAATAAGAGCTGAAAATGGCCATATCTTTTGATCTGATCGTTGGATCGCGCTCAAATTTTTACAGGTGTTTTTGGTGGTTGTTTTCCTTGTGTTCCCTATGGAATCCCTATTGGTTAAAGAAGAGGTCTTGTCGTGCCAGACTTGAATAACAACCAAAAGGGGCCTTAACTTTTAATCCGACCTTTAGATCATGATTAAATTCTTACAGGGGTTTTTGTAGGCTATTTTCATTGTAGTACATATGAAATCCCTACATGTTGGGGATGAGGACTTGTCGCTCTAGATCCGAATAAGAGTTGAAAAGGCCATATCTTTTGATCCAACCAATGGATTGCACTCAAATTTTTACAAGTGTTTTTGGAGGCCGTTTTCCTTGTGATCCTATGGATTGCTACTTGTTAAAGAGGAGGTCTTGTTGCGCCAGACCGGAAAATGAGTTGAAAAGGGTCATAACTTTTGATTCGATCATTAGACCACGATTAAATTTTTATAGGGGTTTTTGTAGGTCGTTTTCTTTGTAGTATGTATGAAATCCCTACTCGTTAAAGACAAGGTCTCGCCGCTCCTGATTCGAATAAGAGCTAAAGAGGGCCATATCTTTTGATCCGGCTATTGGACCACTCTCAAATTTTTACAGGTGTTTTCAAAGGTGTTTGTCCCTAAGGTCCTTGTGGAATCGCTACTCGTTAAAGAGGAGGTCTTTGTCATACCAGACTTGAATAACAGCTGAAAGGGGCCACAACTTTTAATCCAACCACTAGATTGCGATTAAATTCTTATAGGGGTGTCTGTAGGCCATTTTCCTTGTAGTACATATGAAATCCCTCCATTATGGAGACGAGGTCTTGTCGAGCCTGATTCGAATAAGACCTGAAAAGGGCCATATCTTTTGATCCAGCAGTTGGATCGCGCTCAAATTTTTACACGTGTTTTCAGAGGTCGTTTTCCTTATAGTCCCTATGGAATCCCTACTCATGTTAAAGAGGAGCTCTTGTCGCACCAGACCGGAATAACAGCTGAAAGGTGCCCTAACTTTTGATCCGATCGTTGCATCATGATTAAATTTTTATAGGGGTTTTCGTAGGGCATTTTCCTTGTAGTACGTATGAAATCCATACTCGTTTGAGACGAGTTCTTGTCATGCCAGATCAGAACAAGAGCAGAAATGGGCCATATATTTTAATTCGGTTGTTGGATTGTGCTCAATTTTTTATAGGTGTTTTCGGAGATCGTTTTCCTTATGTTCCCTATGGAATCCCTACTCATTATAGAGGAGGTCTTGTCGTACCATACTTAAATAACAGCTGAAGGGGCCATAACATTTAATCTGACCATTATATCATGATTAAATTCTTACAGAGGTTTCTGTAGGCCGTTTTCCTTGTAGTACGTATGAAATCCCTCTATGTTGGAGATGACGTCTTGTTGAGCCAAATTTGAATAAAAGCTGAATGGGCCATATCTTTTTATTTGACCAATGGATTATGCTCAAATTTATACAGGTGTTTTTGAAGGCCATTTTCCTTATAGTCCCTATGGATTGCTACTCATTAAAAGGGAGGTCTCGTCATGCTAGACTGGAAAAAGAGCAGAAAGGGGTCATCACTTTTGATTCGATCATTGGAACGCGATTAAATTTTTACAGGGGTTTCCATAGGCCATTTTTTGTGTAGTACATATGAAATCCCTACTCGTTGAAGACAAGGTCTCGTCGCTCCACATTCTAATAAAAGCTAAAGAGGGCCATATCTTTTGATCCGGTCGGTGGATCACTCTCAAAATTTTACAAGTGTTTTTGGAGGCCGTTTTCCCTAAGGTCCCTATGGAATCGCTGCTTATTGAAGAGGAGGTCTTGGTGCACCATACCATAATAGCAGGTGAAAGGGGCCATAACTTTTTATTCCACCGTTGGATTGCGATTAAATTTTTACCCAGGTTTTTGTTGGCTATTTTCCTTGTAGTACTTATGAAATCCCTACTCGTTTGAGACGAGCACTTGTCGCTCCAGATTTGAATACTAGTTGAAAAGGGCATCTTCTGATTTGGCCATTGGAATCCACTCAAATTTTTGCAGGTGTTTTTAGAGGTTATTTTCCTTGTTGTCACTATGGATCCCTACTCATTAAAGAGGAGGTTTTCTCGCCATAGACTAGAATATCAGTTAAAAGGGGCCATAACTTTTCATTTAGTTGATGGATCGCAATTAAATTTTTACAGGGGTTTCCATACACTATTTTCATTGTAGTACATATGAAATCCCTACGTGTGGGAGATAAGGTCTTGTCGTGCCAGATCAAAATTAGAGCTGAAAAAGGCTATATCTTTTGATTCGGTGGTTAGATCACGCTCATATTTTTACAAGTATTTTTGTAGGCCATTTTCCTTGTGGTCCTTGTGGATCCCAACTCGTTCAAGAGGAGGTCTTGTCCTGCTAGACCAGAATAATAGCTAAAAGGTGACCTAACTTTTGATTCGACCGTGGCATCACGATTAAATTTTTATAGGGGTTTCTGTAGGTTGTCTTCCTTGTAGTACGTATGAAATCCATACTCATTGGAGACGAGGTCTTGTCATGCCATATCCGAACAAGAGCTAAAAAGGGCCATATATTTTGATCCGGCTGTTGGATTTCATTTAAATTTTTACAAGTGTTTTCAAAGGCCGTTTTCCTTGTGTTCCTTGCGGCCCTACTCGTTAAAGACTAGCTCCTATCGTGCCAAACAGAACAATAGCTGAAAGGGGCCTTAACTTTTGATTTGCTCATTAGATCGTGATTAAATTTTTACAGGGGTTTTCGTAGGCCGTTTTCCTTGTAGTACACATGAAATCCCTACTCGTTTGAGACGTGGTCTTGTCGGGCCACATCCGAAAAAGAGCTGAAAATGGCAATATCTTTTTATCTGGCTGTTAGATCGTGATTAAATTCTTACAAGGGTTTTCGTAGGGCGTTTTCCTTGTAGTATGTATGAAATCCCAATACGTTGGAGACAAGGTCTTGTCGAGCCATATTCGAATAACAACTACAAATGGTCATATCTTTTAATCTGTCCATTGGATCGCTCTCAAATTTTTATAGGTGTTTCCAGAGGTTGTTTTCCTTATGGTCCATATGGAATCTCTACTCTTTAAAGAAGAGGTCTTCTCGCACTAGATCGGAATAGCAGTTGAAAGGGGCTATGACCTTTGATTTGACCGTTAGATCGTGATCAAATTTTTAAAGTATATCTGTAGGCTATTTTCATTGCGGTACGTTTGAAATCCCTACTTGTTCGAGATGATGACTTGTTGCTCCAGATTTGAATAAGACCTATAAAGGGCCATATCTTTTGATCCGGCTGTTGGACTTCACTGAAATTTTTACAGGTGTTTTAAGAGGCTATTTTCCTTATGGTCCCTATGGAATCTCTACTTGTTAAAAAGGAGGTATTGTCGTGCCATAACTTTTAATTCAACTATTGGATCGCGATTAAATGTTTTACAGGGGTCTCCGTAGGCTGTTTTCGTTGGAGTACGTATGAAATCCCTACTCGTTAGAGACAAGGACTTGTCGCAATAGATATGAATAAGAGTTAAAAAAGGCCATATCTTTTGATCCGACCAATAGATCATGCTTAAACTTTTACAAGTGTTTTCAGAGGCTGTTTTCCTTGGGATCCCTACTCGTTAATGATGAGGTCATGTCGCACAAGATCAGAAAAGAGCTAAAAGGGGCCATAACTTTTTATTCGACCATTGGATAATGATTAAATTTTTACAACAATTTTTGTAGGCCGTTTTCCTTGTAGTACGTATGTAATACGTACTCTTTTGAGACGAGCTCTTCTCCTACTGGATCCAAATAAGAGCTGAAAAGCACCATATCTTTTGATCCGACTGTTGGATTGCACTTAAATTTTTATAGGTGTTTTCAGAGGCTGTTTTCCTTGTGGTCCCCTATGGAATCCCTAATGGTTAAGGAGGAGGTCTATCGCGCCAACCTGGAATAACAACTAAAAGGATTCATAACTATTCATTTGACCGATAGATCACTATTAAATTTCTACAGGGATTTTGATAGGCTATTTTCCTTGTAGTACGTATGAAATCCCTACTCATTGGAGACGAGATCTTGTTGGGCCATATCCGAATAAGAGCTAAAAATGGCGATATCTTTTGATCCGGCCGTTGGATGGTGCCCAAATTTTTACAAGTGTTTTTGGAGGCTTTTTTCTGTGTGACCCCTATGGAATTCTTATTGGTTAAAGAGAAGGTCTTGTCATGCCAGACTTGAATACCAACTGAAACGGGCCATAACTTTTAATCCAACCGTTAGATGGCAATTAAATTCTGACAGTTTTTCTTAGGCCGTTTTCCTTGTAGTATGTACGAAATCCCTACTCATTGGAGACGAGGTCTTGTCATGCTTGATCAGAATAAGAGCTAAAAAGGGCCATATTTTTTAATACGGTTGTTGGATAATGCTCAAATTTTTACAGGTGTTTTCGGAGATCGCTTTCCTTGTGTCCCCTATGGAATTCCTAGTGGTTTAAGAGGAGGTCTTGTCACACCAGGCTTGAATACAGCTGAAAGGGGCCATAATCTTTAATCCGACCATTAGGTCGCGATTAAATTCTTATAGGGGTTTCTGTAGTACATATGAAATCCCTACTTGTTGGAGATGGGGACTTACCGCTCCGAATCCGAATAAGAGCTGAAAGGGCCATATCTTTTGATCCAACCGTTGGATCATACTTAAATTTTTATAAGTGCTTTCGGAGGCCATTTTCCTCGTGTTCCTTAGGAATCCCTACTCGTTAAAGAGGAGGTCTTTTCGCGCCATACCAGAATAGCAACTGAAAGGGTTCATAACTCTTGATTTGACTAATGGATCGATATTAAATTTTTACAAGGATGCCCATAGGCCATTTTCCTTGTAATACATATGAAATCCCTACTCGTTGGAGATGAGGTCTTGTTGGGTCAGATCAGAATAAGAAAATGGCCATATCTTTTGATACGACTATTGGATTGCGCTCAAATTTTATAGGTGTTTTCAGAGGTTGTTTTCCTTATGGTCACTATGGAATCCTTATTGGATAAAGAGGAGCTATTATCGCGCTAGACTTGAATAACAGCTGAAATAGGCCATAACTTTTCTTCTGACCGTTAGATCGCAATGAAATTCTTAGAGGGGTTTTCATAAGCTGTTTTTGTTTTAGTATGTATGAAATCCCTACATGTTGAGGACGATGTCTTCTCGAGCCAAATCTGAATAAGAGCTGACAAGGGCCATATCTCTTTCCTAGAAAGTTGAGGACAAAATGGATTGGTCCATTTGTGATTAAATCCATCTTTAAGCATGGTGCCTTTGAGGTAGAAAATCCTAAGAATGGAAATGTTTTCAAAGTAAATGGTCATCGATTGAAACCTTATCTTGAAAACTTTGTTCATGCATTAGGGACAATACATTATTCTAAGTTGGGGGGTGTGAGGTGCTTTATTTGCACATGTCCAATTCAATCAGATATTCATCCTTAAAAAAAAAAAGGAGTAATAATTTTCTAATCTTTATTCTTTTCTTCTCTATTTTTTTAACATTGAGGATAATATAAAACTTAATTTTAGATATTTAATTATGTTGAATGCTTGAGATGGCCATGCTTGTTCTTTTAAACAAAAATTGCATTTGTAGGTGAGTAAGACTTGTTTAGGATCAACATTTTATTTTTTGATTCATTATTATGTTGAACATTGCATGCTTTAATCGGGATATATAATATCTTATAAAGTAATATATAGCATACTTTTGGTTCTCTTTAAGATTATTGAAGTACATCTTTTCTTGTAAAAGTTGTATGAGTTGTGTGATTATGCATAAAAGATAAGTGTGATGCTATACTTGTGATCATCCCTTTTGATCTAGTTATAAACAAGGTTTAAGGAAATAGAGTAATAATTATTAGAGAATTAAATAAATAAATACGTACAAAGTTCTATCTACACCAATGTTTTGAGTTGCTTAGTAACTAGGGATATTTATCACAAATGTTTATCTTTATGTTAAATGGCAGCTTGAAATATGAGTATGCAAAAGTACTTTAAGTTTGTGACTTTGTTAGTAACCGGGTGCATTCATCACAAATGTTTGTATTCGCATAAAAAAGAAAGTGACTGCTTAAAGAAAAAGAATAAATAATAACTTAAAAAACAAAAAAAATATAGATATTTCTCTAGTTTGCTACCTTGTTTGTAGTAGTGAGAAGGGAAGATCACAAGTTGAGTTTTCACGTGAATCAATTATGTTCGTTGTATGATAAATACGATTGAATTTGGAATTTTGTATGGATATTTAATTTAGATAATTTGAGTATGTTTATTTTTCTTTATTTGCTATTGTGTATACACTAAGTTGAAAATACTAATGTTTGCATGATAGGTCCTTCAAGTGTGATGAGTCAAGCCTAATTATAGTTATTATTATTCTTTTTAATTTAAAGGTTTTATGTTTTATTTTGCTTGAGGACCAGTAAAATCTAAGTTGGGGGGTGTGATTGTGTATTAAAAGTATCATTAAATCTCTTATTTTACATATGTATTTATTGTTTTATTTGGGTTTTTATAATAATTGATGTGCTTTTTAGTAATGAAGTTCTTTTAATGTTTTGCTAGGTTTTGGAGATTAAATGGATTATGTCATAAAATTTAATATCGGAATTTAGAACAAAGAATTGAAGAGAAATTTAATTAAAGTTTGAAGCAAATCTTGGTTCAAATAAGTGCTCCAAATTTTCTCCAAAAAAATCAATTCTATTCCAATCCTAGAAAAGCATATCCTATGATCTATTTTAAGCCCAAACTTGCCTTATATTGTGCGCAAACTTCAACCATCAAACACTTAAGGTTTTAATGTCAATCTTAGCCCAATAATAGGTACATTTGTATTGTTATATAATACTTAAATTCATTAATCCAAAAAGGCAAGCACATGGATGAAAAGTTGGAGGGGTGACACGACTAAAAGATTGATATCTTCTCCCAAGTGCAGGAGTGTCGAAGTAATAAATAACCCGGCAAGACTAGGATTGAACCACAGGGAGGATAATTATACAAATTATAAATAACAATAATACAACAACAATAACAATAACAACAACAACAATAATAATAGTAATAACAGCAATAATAATAATAATAATAATAATAGTAGTAGTAGTAGTAGTAGTAGTAGTAGTAGTAGTAGTAATACTAATACTAATAATAATAATAATAATAATAATAATAATAATAAAGAAAAAGAAGAAGAAGAAGAAGAAGAAGAAGATGTGAACTTTGAGATGGAATATTAACGTAAAGATTTAACAACGATAACAATAAATGTCAAGGTTAGAGGATCCACTAATGGTATGTCAAAAAAGAATAATATAAACTCTTATTAGTCAATTAGAAACCACACACAAAGGAGGTTCTAATCAGATTATAAATTGTTAACATAATTACATTAGTCATGTTATTCGATTAATGCTAGTACTTGTAAATCTTGTCAAGCATTCATGATTATAACTTATGTTAACAATAAATCAAGTTCCTTTCATAGCTCAAGTGTCGGTTATACCATATAGTATGGACTCTGAAAGTGCCAAGCATTTGTTGTACCAAGTATTATACAACATAAATCAAGATTAGTCATTTAACAAGCAAAGTATTAAAGAGTGAACAAGATAATAAATATAAAACATGTTAGTATCAAACATTAAAGTCCATATTAAGTTTACGCTATAATTATTCTTACACCATTAGTGAAACCTTTTCACCTTGACATAATAAACTTAGCTAGACATAATGAAAGAAAGAAAAATTAAATAAATAAATAAGAACGTAAATAAGATAAAAGTTAACTAAGTAAATGAAAGGAAATGAAAGGCATAAACTTGATATTAATGAAAGCAAAGCATAAACATTACAAAAAATACAAAAAGAGAAAGCAAGAGCATGATCTTGATCTGGAAACCAAGATGCCTAAATGCATGGCAAATGCCTCCTTTTATAGGCCAAAATTAGGAACTATTGATTTGATGACTAATTGACGAGCGGGTGACTAACTCTTGACTTGGTGACAATCCTTATCTTCTCTTGTCTGCCCAAAATTCATTGATCACGTCACAATTGGAGCCACTTGAAAACATGAAAGTTGTAGGCAAATGTCTCAGCTTTCTTGTGTAAACAATTCAGCTCATTTCGACAATTTGGACTTGAAAATGGCCTTTTTAGATCTTGGGCTCCATATGAAAGTTGTAGGCCTATGTCTTACCTTTCCATCCATATAAAGTAGACCTAAATCTGAGATCTACAGCTCCATATATGACCCAATTACCGAACAGTATTCCGGTTTGGATTGCACCGACATCTCTTTTCTAAGTTTGGCCATCTCTTTATCCTTTCAATTTTAGTTCTTAAATTCATCAATCAATCCTATCATTTATGTGATAGGCTTGCATTTAAAATGAACATTTACCATAAATTAAAGGTATCTTATATTGTTAGATATATTATTATAAAACATGCTTTAGTTAAGGAGTTATTGATACTTCAAGTGCAAAATGATGATATAAAACCTTGATAAAAATGCACTTTTAAGTACTAATCAAGGGGACATTGTTACATTATTTTGGTTCAAAAAGAAGAAAGAGACAACTCATAAATAAGGAAGAAAAACGTGCACCATAGTGGTTGCAAAGCTGGCCTCATTTGATTTTTCAGAATACCTTTCGATGTTTTATCCATAACGTTTGACTCAGATATCCAAATGAGCTATTCTTTAATGATATGGAAAGGTGATAGAATTTCCTATAAATATGTATCTAATAGACATCTCCATAAAAGGCTTCTAGGAGGTTCTAAATTATTGTCCAAAGTTAGCATCATATTTGTGTCCGAATTTTTATTGAAATTGTGTTGTGTTCTTCTTTGTAGATTTCAGTTTTTTAGTTTGTAAAACTTATTGTTTCAGTTTGATTCAAGTTATTTCATGTTTATTAAAGTGTTCTTATACATAATCATGGTTGGCTAATCTCTTCCTTGGATCCAAATTAAGGATGGTGCTGGTTGAGGTGAGTTCTTTAAGATATGAATGAATTTTCATGTTTACTTCTCATTTTCTTCATGAATGTTTTATTATTGCAAGAAAATTTTAAAAATAATTGAGGTAATGTTATAATCTTGAATTTGTATGCACAAACTTTAGTTTTGGTATAGAGATTGCTTGATTCAATGTCTTACTTAATATGAAAGTACTTGTTCATTATTAAGCAATAATCAATTTTCATCTTTTTAAACTTCATTGTAATATCTTCCGATCTAATATCACCATCATTGATATTAGGTTGAGTTATCTTATATATCTTGAAGGAATCACCAATACATCACTATTAAAATTGATTTGGACTAAGACTTACTTTTTCTTGTTATTTAAAATCTATTTACACGTTTTCATCTTTGAAAACAAATCCATCAATTATTTTCAACCAAGTTATTGTTAATTTAATTTCTCTTGAGTTTTTTTTGTTACCTAGTTTAATTTTCAGATCTAGCTCTCTATGGATATGACCTGGATCTTACCAAGTTAATTGCTATACCGCACACTCGTGCACTTGCGAGTTAAAATAAGCCGATCATGAAAATCAGTCAAGCACCTGACAAGATTTAGAAGTATTAGCATTAATTGAATAAGATCACTAATGTAATCTGATAACAATTTATAATCTGATTGGAACCTCCTTTGTGTGTGGTTTCCAATTGAATAATAAGAGTTTATACTATACTTGTTTGATATACCATTAGTGGATCCTCTAACCTTGACATTTGTTATTATCATCATTTAATCCTTACGTTAATCTTGTATCTTAAAGTTCTCATCTTTTTCTTTATTATTATTATTATTATTATTATTATTATTATTATTATTATTATTATTACTGCTGCTGCTGCTACTATTATTATTACTATTATTATGTTATTGTTATCTATAATTTATACAATTAACCTCCCTGTGGTTCGACCTCGATCTTACCGGGTTATTTATTACTTCGACACTCCTATATTTGGTCATGTCAATAGCTGAAAGGGGCCATAACCTTTAATCTGACCATTATATCATGATTAAATTCTTATAGTGGTTTCTGTTGGCTATTTTTCTTGTAGTACTTATGAAATCCCTACACGTTAGAGATGAGGACTTGTTGCTCAAGATTCGAATAAGAGCTGAAAAGAGCCACATCTTTTGATCCGACCGTTGGATCGTGTTGAAATTTTTACAGGTGTTTTCTGAGATCATTTTGCGAGGGGCCCCTATGGAATCCCTATTGGTTAGAGAGGAGGTCTTGTTGTGCCAGACTTGAATAATAGCTAAAACAAGCCATAACTTTTAATCCGACTGTTAGACCATGATTAAATTCCAACAGGGGTTTCCGCAAGCTGTTTTTCTTGTAGTAGGTATGAAATCCCGATACATTGGAGATGAGGTGTTGTTGAGCAAGATTCGAATTAGGGATGAAAAGGGTCATATCTTTTGATCTGGCTGTTGAATCGCGCTCAAATTTTTACAAGTGTTTTTAGAGGCCATTTTCCTTGTGGAATCTCTACTGGTTAAAGAGGAGGTCTTGTCGAGCTAGGCTTGAATAACAAAAGAAGAAGGCCATAACTCTTAATCCAACTATTAGATGGTGATTAAATTCTTACATGGGTTTCTGTAGGCCGTTTTCCTTGTAGTTCGTATGAAATCCCGATACGTTGGAGACGAGGTCTTGTCGACCCACATTCAAATAAGAGTTGAAAAGGGCAATATCTTTTGATCCATCCATTAGACCGCGCTAAAATTTTTACAGGTGTTTTCAGAGGCCGTTTTCTTTGTGGTCCCTATAGAATCCCTACTCGTTAAAAAGGAGGTCTTCTTGCACCATATTGGACTATCTGCTGAAAGGGCCATAACTTTTAATTCAACTGATGGATCGCAACTAAATTTTTACAAAGGTTTCTGTAGGTTGTTTTCCTTGTAGTACATATGAGATCCCTACTCGTTAAAGAGGAGGTCTTCTCGTACCAGACTGGACTATCTGCTGAAAGGGCCATAACTTTTAATTCAACTAATGGATCGCAACTAAATTTTTACAAATGCTTGACACTTTCATAGCCCATACTGCATGGTATAACCGACACCCTCAAATCAATAGTTCCCTAAATAACCGTGTTATATACGAGCTATGAAAGGAACTTGATTTGTTGTTAACATAAGTTATAATCATGAATGCTTGACGAGATTTACAAGTATTAGCATTAATCGAATAAGATGACTAATGTAATTATGTTAACAATCTATAATTTGATTGGAAACTCCTTTGTGTGTGGTTTCCAATTGAATAATAAGAGTTTATATTATACTTGTTTGACATACCATTAATGGAACCTCTAACCTTGACATTTTTTATTATCATTGTTTAATCCTTATATTGATATTCCATCTTAAAGTTCTCATCTTTTTCTTCTTCTTCTCCTTCTTT
>NW_011500793.1:31193-73100 GCF_000495115.2 Populus euphratica | reverse complement strand
TTATTATTATTATTATTATTATTATTATTATTATTGTTATTGTTATAACTATTATTATTAGTATTACTACTACTACTACTACTACTACTAGTATTATTATTATTATTATTGTTGTTGTTGTTGTTGTTGTTACTATTGTTATTGTTTATAATTGTTATTTATAATTTGTACAATTAACCTCCCTATGATTCGACCTCGGTCTAGCCAGGTTATTTATTACTTCGACACTCCTGCACTTGGGAGAAGACATCAATCTTTTCGTCGTGCCAAGTTTTTGGCGCTGTTGCCGGGGAGGTAAGTTCTTATATAAATTATAATATTTATTTTATTTTCTCTTTTCATTTTTCTTGAATATAACTTTGTTTCTTTTCTCTTATTTCTTCTTCTTTTTTTTCTTTTTTCTTTTATTCTATTCCTACACGTACATGAGAGTGTGGTCACGTACATCAAGTGATAGACTTTGTAGGGTATCCTCATCATTTTTAGAAAATATGGCCGAAGAAGATAATCAATCACTTCATAATGAGAATAATGAGAATAACCGTGGTAGAACACTTAGAGACCATATGAAACCCACAAGAACAAGTGCACCATCATGCATAGTTTTTCCTCCCGATGCATCTCATTTTAATTTTAAATCAGGTATTATTCAACTTTTATCTTGTTTTCATGGCTTAGAATTGGAAAATCCATACTTGCATTTAAGGGAATTTGAAGAGGTTTGTAACACATAATGATTCAAATTGTAGCCATGAAATCTTTAAAACTTTCAAACAGGTAAGAATCAATATACCTTTGCTGGATGCTATTAAACAGGTTCCTTCCTATGCTAAAATTTTGAAAGATTTATGCACGGTGAAGAGGAAACTGAATGTGAAAAAGAAAGCCTTTTTAGCCGAACAAGTAAGTGCCATTCTTCAGAACAATAATGCTTTGAAATATAAAGACCCTGATTGTCCTACAATTTCTTGCTTTATTGGAGAACATAAAATTGAAAAAGCCTTACTTGATCTTGGAGCTAGTGTGAATTTACTTCCATATTCAGTTTTTCAAAGTCTCAATCTAGGTGAGTTAAAACCAACTTCTGTAACTCTTTTACTTGCTGATAGATCTATAAAAGTGCCTAGAGCAGTAGTCGAAGATGTGTTAGTACAAGTGGATAAATTCATTTATCGTGTAGATTTTGTTATCTTAGATACAGAACCTGTTGAAGCATGTAATTCATTTCCTATTATTTTAGGACGTCCGTTTCTTACAACTTCTAATGCATTGATTAATTGTAGGAATGGACTGATGAAGCTGTGATTTGGAAACAGGACATTGGAGATAAATATTTTGAACATTTGCAAGCAACTTGGAGATGATAATGATTTACAAAAGTAGATCATATTGACGAATTAGTTTATGATAAACTTGAATCTACTTTAAGTAAAAATAAGTTAGATGAATCTGAAGATTTGCAAATGATTTATTCTGAGGAAGAAATCACATATGAAAAACACACCGAAAATATTGATGTAGATCTTTTATCAAAAGTGACAACAAATTTGACATCTAACATCACATCAATCGATGATTACTTTCCTAACGAATCCTTACTTTCTCTTAGTTTAATGCTTGGTATGATAAAAATATCAATTTTCTTGCTTTTGGAGATTTGTTAGCTGATTAGAGTACCCAAGACAAAGAAAAGTTTTTAAACAAAGTGAAGAACTTTTATTGGGATGACCCTAACTTATTCAAATATTATCCTGATCAAATATTTCAAAGATTCATTCCCGAAAATGAGGTAAGTAGTGTCATTAAACTTTGTCATTCTGAAGCATATGGGAGTTATTTTTCATCAAAAAAGACAGCTGCAAACATCTTTCAAAATAGATTTTATTGGCCCACCATGTTCAAGGACACACATGCATTTTGCAAAACTTGTGAAAATTGTCAAAAAGTTGATACTGGTCAAAAAGTTTTGTTCTATAATTCTCAACTCTATTAATTCCCTAGAGAACTAAGATCAAGATGGAGCAATCCTTATGGGCCTTTGATATTGAGAATTCAATAAATAACAATATTTTTAAGAAAAATGGATATCGTTTGAAAGCTTACTTTGATAATTTTCCTAGTGAAAATGAATCAACTGGTTTGAATGATCTTGTAGCTAAAGGTTAATTTTTTTTCTCTCTCAAGTTGTTTTTGTGTTTATTTTTAAGTGATTTTTGCTAGTTTCTCTCACCCCGGTCAAATGGCGGACAACGGTACTCCATGACTTAAGTCGGTTCTTTCAGTTTCCCATAATAACTGATATCTTTTTATATATTTGTGCAATTCTATGAATCTCTCTTCCAATTCTCATTTGAAAATGGGCACTAATCTTGACAAAATAAAAAAGCCTCAAAATGTGATGAAAAAAATTTACCGTGCTAAATGTGCAAGATTAAGGTTGTTAATGAATCATGAAATTCCTGAAGATATTCGCTGGTTGATTGAAGCAAAGGTCTAATTATCATGTGAGTCCTCTAATTCCTTCATTTCACACATGCTTGGAACAGATAAAAGCACTTTTGCAAAGAAACGTCGTGTAAAACAACTAAAAGTCTGTCATCAATGTGACAAATGGACTTGTAATGCACAATGTTGTTCTTTAGGAATGGTATTTATTAATCATGAAGATAAAATACAGTTCATTAAGGATGGCCTAAGTAAGGAGTCTTTAGATAATCTTCTATTAACTCTTAAGACGCATCCTAGTGGAGATGTGCATCGTGCAATTCATGATTTATTGCCCCATTTTCATAAAGAACATGATTGATTTAGTCTTCGGAATCTGACTAAAAAACACCCTATTTGCCAGTTTTTAAGAAAATTGGATGGGAAGCCTATCCCCGACCCATAGAGGGCGTTGAAGCCATTCTTAGACGTAAAACCAATGGAAGATGTGAGCCACAATCACTACCTATACATACACCTGCTTTTTCAAAAATAAATAAATAAATAAAGAGTGAGATAGAGTGTGTGAGACTCCAGCTGGCCTACACATAGGTGGTATGATTGCCTTTCTAATTTCTCATCTATAAAATCCTCTCTTCCTTCCCTTCATTTCCACTCAACCTATACATTCATCAAATATAGAAGTGTGTAGAAATGGCAAGTTCCTCAAGTCATCAAATAAAAATTATTTGTGTTTTTGGTGGATCTAGTCTTGGGAAAGAAAATGAGTTTTTAGAATCAACAAATCATCTTGGTCAGGTGCTAGCTGAGAGAAAGATTCATTTAGTATATAGGGGAGGCAGTCTTGGGTTAATGGGAGGTGTGTCAATTGCTATATTTTTAGGAGGTTGTCAAGTTTTAGGGGTTGTCCTCGAAGCTTTAGCACAAGGGGATATCATTGGAAAAACAATTGGAGAGGAACATTAAGTCTCCACAATATTGGCTTGAATAAATGCAATGTTTAACCATGCTGATGCCTTCATTACTTTACCAGGTGGTCTAGGCACCTTGGAAGAGATCACTCATATTTCCTCTTGGGCCCAACTGCACATTCACCATAAACCCATAGGTTTGTTAAATGTTAATGGTTATTATTGATTGTGCATCAAAAGTGTCATTAAGTCTCTTATTTTACATATGTATTTATTGTTTTTATTTGTTTTTTTTAATAATAATTGATGTGCTTTTTACTAATGAAGTTTGTTTTAATGTTTCGATAGGTTTTTGGAGTTAAATGAATTAATTCAGAAAATTCAATGTCGGAATTCAGAACAAAGAATTGAAGAGACATTTAGTTGAAGATTGAAGCAAATTTTGGTTCAAATAAGTGCTCCAAATTTGTTCTAAAAATCAATTCTATTCCAATTCTAGAAAAGAATATCATATGATCTATTTCAAGCCCAAACTTGCCTTATCTTATGTGCAAACTTCAACCATTAAACACTCAAGGTTTCAATGTCAATCTTAGCCCAAATAATAGGTATATTTGTATACTTATTTGATGCTTAAATTCAGCCCCAAATCAGCCCCAAATCAACCTTCAAATCAGCCCAAACACAATCCATGATCTTACATGTCCACACAACAACAATTGATTTATTTTGGGTAATCCATTGATCCAAGAAGGCAAGCACATGGATGGAAAGCTGGAGAGGACATTGTTACATTATTTTGGGTCAAAAAGAAGAAAGAGATAGCTCATAAATGAGGAAGAAAAACATGCACCAAAGTGGTTGCAAAGCTGTCCTGATTTGATTTTTCAGAACACCTTTCGGTGTTTTGCCCACAACGTTTGACTCAAGTGTCCAAATGAGCTGTTCTTTAATGATCTGGAAAGGTGACAAAATTTCCTATAAATATATGTCTAATAGACATTTCGACAAAGGGCTTCTAAGGGGGTCTAAATTGCTGTCCAAAGTCAGCATCAGATTTGTGTCTGAATTTTTACTGAAATTGTGTTGTGTTCTTCTTTATAGATTTCGGTTCTTTAGCTTGTAAAACTTATTATTTCAGTTTGATTCAAGTTATTTCATGTTTATTGAAGTGTTCTTATATATAATCATGGTTGGCTAATCTCTTTCTTGGATCCAAATCAAGGATGATGGTAGTTGAGGTGAGTTCTTTAAGATATGAATGAATCTTAATGTTTATCTTCTCATTTGCTTCATGAATGATTTATTATTGCAAAGAAATTTTAGAAACCATTTAGGTAATGTTATAATCTTGAATTTTTATGCACAAACTTTAGTTTTGGTATAGAGATTGCTTGATTCAATGTCTTACTTAATATGAAAGTACTTGTTCATTCTTAAGCAATAATCAATCTTCATCCTTTTAAACTTCATTATAATATCTTCCGATCTAATATCACCATCGTTGATATTAGGTTGAGTTATCTTATATATATTGAAGGAATCACCAATACATCACCATAAAAATTGATTTGGACCAAGACTTACCTTTTCTTATCATTTAAAATCTATTTACACGTTTTCATCTTTGAAAACAAATCCATCAATTATTTTCAACCAAGTTATTATTAATTTAATTTCTCTTGAGTTTTTTTTGTTACCTAGCTTATTTTCTAGATCTAGCTCTCTCTGGATATGACCTCGATCTTGCTACATCGCACACTCGTGCACTTGCGAGTTAAAACAAGCCGATCATAAAAAGCGGTCAAACAATTTTGGCGCCGTTGTAGGGGAGCTAGCAAGCAAAGGTAACAAATTTAGATTTGATTATTGGAAAAATAAAAAAAAATCATATAAAAAAAATCAATTGGCTGGTTTTACAGCCTCAAAAAAATTAAAAAAAAAATCAAATGGCTAGTTTTACCGCCTCAAAAGAATTCACCTCAACTTTTCGGATATTGGACTGTGGAATGGACTACTAATTGTTAGCTTTTGGTTGGTTCAACCATTTTTCTTTTGATGTTTATTCTAATTAGTTTATAATATTTATTGTTTATATTATAAGGTTGGTTTTACCGCCTCTTGTTTATTTTATTTTTTGTTATTTTATTGTAATTATTTTTCTTATATTTATTGTTTGAAGTACTTGGCTGGTATTACCGCCTCTTTATTCATACTTGTTATAATTATCTTTTAATGTTTATTATTGTTAATATTGCTTATTAGTTGGAGTGTGAATTTTCTAACTTGTTGTATTTTTATTTTTGAGCTATTACTTTATCTTTTACGTTTCATTTACTTTTATTTGCAATCTTCTTTTTCTTTTTCTTTTTTTTTTCATATTCATATAATTGTTATATTATTATTATTATTATTATTATTATTTTATAATGGCTAATGTTGAAGATGTAGAGGGTGAAGGGAGTGTTCAAGGTAATGGACCTCCACAATTCAATGATCAACCTAATTTTTGAACTCTTAGAGAGTATCTTCACCCAGCTAGATAAAGTACACCTTCGTGTATTATCTTGCCTCTGAACCAACAAGCTTTCAATTTGAAACCGGGCATGATCCAACTTCTTCCCACATATCATGGTATGGATTCTGAAAATCCATATATACACATTAAGGACTTTGAAGAGGTATGTAATACTTTTATTGATAGAACATGCACTAAAGAAACTATTCGGCTTAAATTGTTCCCATTCTCTCTAAAGGATAAAGCCAAACTTTGGCTAAACTCCGTGCGTCCTAGGTCTATAGGTACATGGAGAGAAATGCAAGCTGAATTTTTGAAAAAATACTTCCCCACTCATAGGACAGCAGCCTTACAATGTCAAATGATGAATTTTTCTTGTAGTCCAAATGAGTCATTTCACCAAGCTTGGGAAAGGTTCAAAGACTTGTTAAATGCATACCCCCACAATGGTTTTAAGATGTGGAGGTTAGTGAGTTTCTTCTATGACTCTCTTACCGTAGATTTTAAAAAGCTAGTGTCAACCATGTGTAATGGTGAGTTTTATGTCAAAGAACCAAGTGAGGCCCTTGATTTTTTTGATCAATTGGTTGAAAACACAAAGCAATGAGAGACTTCTCTCCTAGTTCATGTTGAGTCTAGAAACACCATTTCTCATTCAAGTGGAAAGTTTCAATTGAAAGAGACTGATGACCTCAATGCTAGATTAGCCTCATTGGCTAGGAAAGTAGAGTCTCTTGAGATTAAAAAAGTGCATGTCATCAGTGAACAACAAGAGGAAAGTTGTGTTGTTTGTGAGAGCAAAGGGTATAGGACAACAGAGTGTCCTACCATTCCAACCTTCAAGGAAGTGCTATATGGCCAAACTTCTGATTCAAGTAATGTTAGAAAGTCATTTCCAAACCAAGTAGGCAATCCCTACTCTCAGACCTATAATCCTGGATGGAGGAACCACCCAAATTTTGGATGGAGAAATGAGGGCTCTTCAGTACCTCAAACATTTCAACCTCCACCCCAACCATTTCATGCTCCCACACATAACACATACCAACCACCTCATAAGAGATCCCTAGAGGATACTCTTCAACAATTCATGCAAACGCAAGGAGGAATCAACAACCAAGCTTACAAATTTCAAGACCAGATCAATAGGACCTTAGATGACATTCGAAGTCAACTAACCAAGTTGACTCAATCACTAAGCATTCAAGAGAAGGGAAAGATCCCAGCTCAACCAATGCCAAATCCTAGAGGTCAGGTACACATGAGTGAATCCTCACCTAGTGAACCTTCAAACCATGAACAAGTCCAAGCTATCACCACCCTTAGAAGTGGAAAGATTGTTGATAAAGCCATAGGTTTTGGGATTCCTAGAGGTATTGTGGAGGAGAAATCTAAGGAAAGTGAAGAGGGAATTAAAACATAAGTGATAAATGAGAGTTTGAGTGACAAAGAAGGCAAGATAAATGAGAAAGAGATGAGTGAGAAAGGAGATGATTCAAGAAAAATTGAAGTCAAAGTGAGTGATTTAGAATTTGTTCTTAGAGCACCATTTCCACAAAGGTTAGGGAAACCTAAACAAGATCTTATGAACTCAGAAATCTATGAATTGTTCAAACAAGTGAAAGTCAATATTCCACTCCTTGATGCAATTAAACAAGTTCCATCTTATCCAAAGTTTCTGAAAGATTTATGCACAGTCAAAAGGAGATTGAATGTGAAAGAAAGAGCCTTTCTGACTAAACATGCTAGTGCCATCATCCAGTTTAAGACCCCTCCCAAATACAAAGATCCTGGTTGTCCTACCATTTCATGCATTATTGGAAGTCATAAGATAGATCAAGCTTTGTTGGATTTAGGAGCAAGTGTGAATTTAATACCCTACACTGTTTATGAGCAATTAGGTTTAGGAGAAATCAAGCCTACTCGAATCACCCTTCAATTAGCTGATAGGTCAATCAAGATTCTCAGGGGTATTGTTGAGGATGTGTTGGTCCAAGTAGATAAATTCTACTTTCCTGTTGATTTTGTAGTGTTAGACACCGCACCAATTCAAGGTTCTAATGCTCCTATCCTAGTCATCTTAGGGAGACCTTTCCTAGCTACATCAAATGCCTTAATTAATTGTAGGAATGGGGTGATGAAATTGTTTTTTGGAAATATGACTGTGGAGATGAACATATTCAATGTCTCCAAACAAATTAGGGAACATGAGGACATTAGAGAGGTAGATTTGATCCAAACAGTTTGTCAAGAACACTTTGAGAGAGTGTGGATCAAGGATCCATTGGAGAGAACTTTAATTCATGATGAAAGATTTCGTTCTTTGGAATGTGTTGATAAGGAAGTAAGAGAACTCGAGACTTATCTAGATCCAATGCCTATTATGTCAATAGGTCAATGGACCCCATCGTTTGAGCCTTTGATTTCACCCCAAGTGAAAGTTGAGGCATCTCTTGTCTAGCCTTATAAACTAGAAAGGAAGCCTTTATCAAGTGATCTTAAGTATGCATTTCTAGGGGAAGATGAATCATATCCTATTATGATCTCATCAAAACTTAGCATGGAGCAAGAACAAAAACTTTTGAGAGTGGTGAGAAAACACAAGAAAGCAATTAGGTGGAAAATTACTGACTTGAAAGGAATTAGCCCTCTTTTATGTACACATAGAATCTATCTTGAAGAAGAGGCTGAATTTGTGAGGCAAATGCAAAGACGATTGAACTCAAACATGAAGGAAGTAGTGAGAGGTGAAGTGTTTAAGCTACTTGATGCAGGTATCATTTACCCTATTGTAAACTCAAAATGGGTTAGTCCAACCCAAGTTGTCCCTAAAAAATCTAGAGTCACGGTAGTAAAGAATGAAAATAATGAGCTGGTACCAACTAGAATCCAAACTGGATGGCGTATGTGTATTGATTATCGTAAATTGAACATGTTGACTAGGAAGGACCATTTTTCGCTTCCATTTGTAGACCAAGTGCTTGAAAGAGTAGCTGGAAGAGCTTTCTATTGTTTTCTTGATGGATACTCAGGTTACAACCAAATTGAGATTTCTTTAGAAGACCAAGAAAAAACCACTTTCACTTGTCCTTTTGGTACCTATGCTTATAGAAGAATGCCTTTTGGTTTATGTAATGCACCAGCCACTTTTCAAAGGTGTATGATGAGTATCTTTAGTGACATGATGGAAAAAATTTTGGAAGTTTTCATGGATGATTTTTCAGTTTATAGGGATTCTTATGAGTTGTGTCTAATGCATTTAGAAAAAGTCCTTGAAAGATGTGAAGAGAGCAATCTTGTACTCAATTGGGAGAAGTGTCATTTTATGGTGACACATGGCATTGTCTTAGGTCACATTGTCTCTTCAAAAGGAATAGAGGTAGATAAGTCAAAAGTGGAAATCATTCAAAAATTACCTACCCCTAGGACTGTGAAAGATGTGAGATCCGTTTTAGGACATGCTGGTTTTTATCGAAGATTCATTCATTCTTTTAGTACCATTGCCAAACCATTGTGTAACTTGTTGTCCAAGATGTCCAATTTGATTGGACATCAAAATGTCAAGAAGCTTTTGAAAAGCTTAAAGGGTTGTTGACAACTACACCAATCATGCAAGCTCCTGATTGGTCTTTACCATTTGAACTGATGTGTGATGCTAGTGATTTTGCAGTTGGGGCTGTTTTAGGGCAAAGAAAAGAAAAGAAACATCATGTCATATATTATGCTAGCAAGACTTTGAATGATGCTCAATTGAATTACATTACAACTGAAAAAGAACTCTTAGTTGTGGTCTTTGCATTAGACAAGTTTAGGTCTTATTTGGTTGGATCTCTTGTTATTGTTTTCATTGATCATACAACATTGAAATATTTATTCATAAAATAAGATGCCAAACCATGTTTGATTCAATGGATTCTCCTACTCCAAGAGTTTAACCTTGAAATTCGAGATAAAAAGGGAGTAGAGAATGTAGTGGCTGATCATTTGTCTCGTCTTTCAAGCTATGAGACCATAATTAATGAATCTCCAATAAATGAACTCTTTGCTGATGAAAATTTATTTTCTGCAGGTACTGTCTCCTATATTGGTTCTCCATGGTATGCTGACATAGCAAATTACCTAGCCACAAGTCAGATTCCTTCTCATTGGTCTAAACTTGACAAACAAAAATTCTTGCGCAATGCGCGCACCTTTTTTTGGGATGACCCCTACCTATTTAAATACTATCCTGACCAAATTATTAGGCGGTGCATCCCTGATCATGAAATTCCAAGTGTCATTAATTTTTGTCATGCATTAGCTTGTGGTGGGCATTTTTCTTCTAAGAAAACCATTGCCAAAATCTTGTAGTGTGGTTTTTATTGGCCCACCATGTTTAAAGATGTCCATGCGTTCTGTGTTGCATGTGACCGATGCCAACGACTAGGTAGCCTCACTAGGCGTAACATGATGCCCTTTAACCCCATCCTTGTTTTGGAAATATTTGATTGTTGGGGGATTGATTTCATGGGACCTTTTCCAAGTTTATTTGGTTACCAATTCATTCTTGTAGCTGTTGATTATGTGTCTAAATAGGTGAAGGCCATTGCATCTCGAACCAATGACCATCGAGTTGTGGTCAAATTCTTGAAAGAAAATATTTTCTCTTGTTTTGGTATGCCCCAGGCTATGATTAGTGATGGGGGAAAACATTTTTGTAACAAGCCCGTTGGGATTTTGATGAGAAAATATGGTGTAATTCACAAGGTCACTACCCCCTATCACTCACAGACTAGTGGCCAAGCTGAGTTGGCAAATAGGGAGATCAAGAACATTTTAGAGAAAACAGTCAATCCAAACCGTAAAGATTGGTCCCTACGACTAGTTGATGCTTTGTGCGCATATCGCATTGCTTATAAGACCTCTTTAGGAATGTCTCCTTATAGGCTAGTTCATGGAAAGCCTTCTCATCTCCCTGTTGAGATTGAGCACCATGCATATTAGGCCATTCGGCAATTTAATGACAATGAAAACGAGGTTGGCAAAAATAGAAAGCTTCAATTGGATGAACTAGAGGAGCTGAGAAATGATGCATTTAAAAATGCAAAAATTTCAAAACATAAGATGAAAACTTTGCATGATAAACATATTCTTAGAAAATCCTTTCATGTTGGTCAAAAGGTTCTCTTGTATAATTCACGATTACATCTCTTTCCTGGGAAGTTGAGGACAAAATGGATTGGTCCATTTGTGATTAAATCCATCTCTGAGCATGGTGCATTTGAGGTAGAAAATCCCAAGAATGGAAATATTTTCAAAGTAAATGGTCATCGATTGAAACTTTATCTTGAAAATGTTGTGGCTGAAGTTGAGACATTGGATCTTGAAGATCCAATACCATTGTAGTATCAAAAGTAATGAGTTTTTATTTTTATTTTTATTTTCATTTTCATTTTTTTCTTCTTTCTTCCATCTCTTATATTTTCTTGTTCATGCATTCGGGACAATGCATTATTTTAAGTTGGGGGGTGTGAGGTTCTTTATTTTCAAAAAAAAAAAACATCAATGTTTTCTTTTAGTTGTGATATGCAGGTTAAAAAAAAATCAAGCAAGAAGTCAGCTCATGCCCAATTCAATCAGACATTCATCCTTGAAAACAGAAGGGGAGTAACAATTTTCTAATCTTTATACTTTTCTTCTCTTTCTCTTTTACATTGAGGATAATGTAAAACTTAATTTTAGATATTTCATTATGTTGAATGCTTGAGATAACCATGCTTGTTAAAAAAAAAAAAATACTTGCATTGGTATGTGAATGAGACTTGTTTAGGATCATCATTACCTTTTTGGGTTCATTATTGTGTTGAACATTGCATGCTTTAATTTGGGATAGATAATATCTTATAAAGCAAGATATAGCATACTTTTTTTTAAGATTACTGAAGTACATCTTTCCTTGTAAAAGTTGTGTGAGTTGTGTGAATATGCATGAAAGATGAGTATGATGCTTTACTTGTGATTATCCCTTTTGATCTAGTCCTAAACAAGGTTTAAGTAAATAGAGTAATAATCATTACATAAATAAATAAATAAATAAATGTGTACAAAGTTCTATCTACTCCAATGTTTTGAGTTGCTCAGTAACTAGGGGTATTCATCACAAATGTTTATCTTTACGTCAAACGGCAGCTTGAAATATGAGTATGCAAAGCACTTTAAGTTTGTGACTTTGTGAGTAACCGGGTGCATTCATCACAAATGTTTGTATTCGCGTCAAAAGGGAAGTGACTACTTAAAGACAAAAAATAAATCATATCTTCAAAAAAAAAAAAAACAAAGAAAGAAAAAAAGAAAGAAAAAAAATATATAGATATTTCTCTAGTTTGCTACCTTGTTTGTGTTGGTGAGAAGGGAAGATTACAAGTTGAGTTTTCGTATGAATCAATTATGTTGGTTGCACGATAAATATGACTGAATTTGGAAATTTTGTATGGATGTTTGATTTAGAGAATGTGAGTATGCTTATTTTTCTTTATTTGCTATTGTGTACACTAAGTTAAAGATACCAATGTTTGCATGATAGGTCCTTCAAGTGTGATGAATCGAGCCTAATTATGATTGTTGTTATTCTTTTTATTTCAAAGGTTTTATGTTTTGTTTTGCTTGAGGACTAGCAAAATCTAAGTTGGGGGGTGTGATTGTGCATCAAAAGTGTCATTAAGTCTCTTATTTTACATATGTATTTATTGTTTTTATTTGGTTGTTTTTATAATAATTGATGTGTTTTTTAGTAATGAAGTTTGTTTTAATGTTTCGATAGGTTTTTGGAGCTTAAATGAATTAATTCAGAAAATTCAACGTCGGAATTCAGAACAAAGAATTGAAGAGACATTTAGTTGAAGATTGAAGCAAATCTTGGTTCAAATAAGTGCTCCAAATTTGTCCCAAAAATCAATTCTATTCCAATTCTAGAAAAGAATATCATATGATTTATTTCAAGCCCAAACTTGCCTTATGTTGTGTGCAAACTTCAACCATTAAACACTCAAGGTTTCAATGTCAATCTTAGCCCAAATAATAAGTACATTTGTATACTTATTTGATGCTCAAATTCAGCCCAAAAATCAGCCCCAAATCAGCCCTAAATCAACCCCAAATCAACCTTCAAATCAACCCAAACACAATCCATGATCTTACATGTCCACACAACAAATAACAATTGATTTATTTTGGGTAATCCATTGATCCAAGAAGGCCAGCACATGGATGGAAAGCTGGAGGGGATATTTTAACCTTATTTTGGGTCAAAAAGAAGAAGGAGACACCTCATAAATGAGGAAGAAAAACGTGCACCAAAGTAGTTGTAAAGCTGTCTTGATTTGATTTTTCAGAACACCTTTCGGTGTTTTGCCCATAACTTGACTCAGGTGTCCAAATGAGCTGTTCTTTAATGATCTGGAACGGTGACCGAATTGCCTATAAATATTCCAATTCTAGAAAAAAATATCATATGATCTATTTCAAGCCCAAACTTGCCTTATGTTGTGTCCAAACTTCAACCATTAAACACTCAAGGTTTCAATGTCAATCTTAGCTCAAATAATAGGTACATTTGTATCCTTATTTGATGCTTAAATTCAGCCCCAAATCAACCCTAAATCAACCTTCAAATCAACTCAAGCACAATCTATAATCTTACATGTCTACACAATAAATAACAATTGATTTATTTTGGGTAATCCATTGATCCAAGAAGGCAAGCACATGGATGGAAAGCTGGAGAGGACATTGTTACATTATTTTGGGTCAAAAAAAAAGAAAGAGACAGCTCATAAATAAGGAAGAAAAACGTGCACCAAAGTGGTTGCAAAGCTGGCCTGATTTGATTTTTCAGAACACCTTTTGGTGTTTTGCCCATAACTTTTGACTCAGGTGTCCAAATTAGCTGTTCTTTAATTATCTGGAAAGGTGACAAAATTTCTTATAAATATGTCTCTAATAGACATCTCAAAAAAAGGCTGCTATAAGGGTCTAAATTGTTGTCCAAAGTTAGCATCAGATTTGTATCCGAATTTTTACTGAAATTGTGTTGTGTTCTTCTTTATAGATTTCGGTTCTTTAGCTTGTAAAACTTATTATTTCAGTTTGATTCAAGTTATTTCATGTTTATTGAAGTGTTCTTATATATAATCATGGTTAGCTAATCTCTTTCTTGGATCCAATCAAGGATGATTGTGGTTGAGGTGAGTTCTTTAAGATATGAATGAATCTTAATGTTTATCTTCTCATTTTCTTCATGAATGATTTATTATTGCTAAGAAATTTTAGAAACCATTTAGGTAATGTTATAATCTTGAATTTTTATACACAAACTTTAGTTTTAGTATAGAGATTGCTTAATTCAACGTCTTACTTAATATGAAAATACTTGTTCATTCTTAAGCAATAATCAATCTTCATCCTTTTAAACTTCATTGTAATATTTTCCGATCTAATATCACCATCGTTGATATTAGGTTGAGTTATCTTATATATCTTGAAGGAATCACCAATACATCACCATTAAAATTGATTTGGACCAAGACTTACTTTTTCTTATCATTTAAAATCTATTTATACATTTTCATCTTTGAAAACAAATCCATCAATTCTTTTCAACCAAGTTATTATTAATTTAATTTCTCTTGAGTTTTTTTGTTACCTAGCTTATTTTCTAGATCTAGCTCTCTATGGACATGACCTCGATCTTACTGAGTTAATTGCTACATGGCACACTCGTGCACTTGTGAATTAAAACAAGCCGATCATAAAAAGCGGTCAAGCAAGTAACTAAAAATGTTAGTAAAGATTACTAACATCAACACAGTTACCTCGGTTAAGAAAGAAAGATAAATTGATTAACTAATCTAGATAAAAAAAATAGTTAATGATATCAATGGATCGCATTGGTATTAACAATAATTTCTGATGTGATTAGCTACTCCTGGTAAGAGGGCTAATGATGTCAAGGGTTCATGACATCCATAACTTAGATAATAAACCAGATGTGAATAAGAATTGATTAACTATTCCGAGTTAGGAATAGCTAAGGATATCAATCTATTTTATTGATGTTGGTATTTGAATGAAATTGATTAGTCTAACCCAATAATGGGAGACTAATGATACTAACAAGATGCAAGGCTATTAACTTCTAGAGAACGGGATGAGAAATGTTAATTAGTTATTTTGAAAAAACGGGATAAGTTAATGATATTAAGAGAAGAATATCTTCATATCAAATATCAAATGAGGATTGATCCATAAAGAGATGACATTCAAAATCATTTTAGTCATATTGTAATTTTCAATATGAAATTATTTTCGGTAATTGATTAGGATATTAGATTAAACATGTATATTGTAAAGAAATCTATGTCTAAATTTTATGTGTCAAAAGAATGCCATGAAAATTATTACCTATCATTGTTAGTACTATTATTATTACATTTTTATATTTATATGTAAATGTTATTTGTTATTTTCAAGTTCATTGGAGTCACATCAAAAGTGATCTTAGTTTAGCATGTTTTACTATATAATTATGTTGTAATTCAAGACATTTATCTCCTAAAATTAAAATGTAGTATTGAACTATAAATTGAGATGTATGACTTTAATCTAATGATGTAATTCTAAGTACATATTTTAACCATGTATGTTTGATAGTTGAAATTTCATTAATGATATTATTATGCATGATATAATTTATATAATGATAATATGTAGCAGTTAAATTATGTGTTTTTTTTATGAACATGAATTTTGTAATATTATTATATAAGATGTGTTGCGTTAATGATGATGAGTTTGGTTGAGATTTATGATAGTTGGATAAAGTTATGAAACGACATAGAAAGTGTAGATCTGGTATTGTTGATAACTTACGACCTCTTGACATAAAGAAGACTTTACTAAATTTTTGATAGAAATTTTGATAGATTTTTATTAAAAAGATCCTGAAATTTTCAGGTCACATGAAAATTAGAACTATTACAAGAAATTTTGGTAAAATACATGTTAATTTTATGAAATTAACATTTACCTGAGAAAGGAACATGTTAAAAAAATATCCTCAATTTTCTTTGAGTTTTATTGTTTATAAAGTGTCCTAGATATTAGGTTGTTACAATCTCTCTTTATATTAACTTTGAAAACAATTTTTCAAAAATACCCACCTAAGCTTTATTTTTGTTCTTTTTTAAATGCCTCTTTCTTTTCTTTCAAAAACCCTTTCGCAGCATAATATCATTTCTTTTTCTACTTGGCATGAATTATTGTCAAGATATTCTTGTTCTTCATCAGGGATATTATTAATCTTTCCTTTTTTTTTTCTTTCTTTTATTTTATTTTTGTTTTTGCAAGATTCGTTCATTTCAATTTGTTTTGTTTAGCTCAATCAATTATACATGGATGATGAGTTTTTTTTTTTTGTAATATGCATAGATGATGGTTGATTAATATGGGAATTGGTATAAAAATAAGTAGAGATTGAAAAGTAGTATTTAAAAGTATAACTAAGAGTTGTGGTATCTTTTTGAATTATCAATATTATCAAAATTATATTAATCATTAACTTTTTCTATTTGGTAACGAGATTTGCATTGATATTTATTTTTTTTAAGTTTGATTTGAGAAAAATATTAGAATTTTTATTAGAGTATTTCTAGAATATTTTTTCTCAAAATTTCAATGAAAAAATTTTGATTGAAAAGTTTTTTTTAAATAAAATTTATTTTTAGGATTTTTTTCAATTAATATGAAATATGTCTATTTATATTTTCTTTAGAATACTTATATTTTATCTCATTTTAAATAAATATAAGAGTTCTTGTAAAATAAATAGATTTTTTAATAGAAATAATTTCTAAATTAAGAGCAACAATGTTAATATTATTAATTCAATTCATTTTCACATGTATTTTAAATAATATAATTAAATCTAATTATATAATTTTATATTTAATTTTAAACTTAAGAATTTAATAGAATATCAATTAAACTTAAATAATTGAATTCAAATTAGGATATGATTTAATTTTAAAATATATTTAAGTGACATAGGATAAATTTCAGTAAATGATGACATAGTAAATGATAATGCAGGGTTGGAACCTTGGTTATTAAACTAGGCTTGACCCGGCCTAAGACCTAGTAGCTAGATCGATCTGGTTTAATAAAAGACCGGTCAGAGCAACAACTTGGCAAAACCCTGGCAATCCAACAGGTCAACCCATAATTAGGGCGAGATCTAGACGAGACCCGATTTTTTTAATATGGAATTTGAAACCTATCAGTATATATACTTTATATTTCCAAGAAAAAAGTTATATTTTTTAAATGTGGGATAAAAAACTTTTTTATTTAAATACTTTAACTTAAAGAAATAACATAATATCTTTTCATTGTGGGATTTGAAACCTTTTCGTATATATACTTTATGTTCTTATGAAAAAAGTTATGTCTTTTCAATCTGGGATTTGAAATCTATTAATATATATACTCTATATTTTCAAGAATAAAATTATGTTTTTCAATGTGGGATAAAAAATCTTTTTGGTTTTAATACTTCAATTTAAAAATATAACATAATATTTTTTTCAATATGGGATTTGAAACTTGTTTGTATATATATTTTATATTTTTAAGAAAAAAATTATATTTTTTTAATAGGAAATTTGAAACCTATGAATAGATATATTCTATGTTCCTAAAAAATATTATTTTTTAACATGAAATAAAAAAAAAATTGGTTTAAATATTTCAACTTAAAAATTTAATATAATATCTTTTTAAAATGTTTAAAATATTTTTTTAATTTACATAAATTTTTAATTTTTTTTAATTTTTTCATGTAAAATATTAAAATTTTAAATATATTTTTAAAATTTTTTAAAATTAATTCAAATTAATCTATAAAATTTATAATCTAATTTTTTTTATTACAATTCCGAGTTTAATAAATATGTTGGAAGTACACGCCAGATAACGTAGACGGGGTAAAGTATTTTACACTTGGTGTATTGTTTTAAGAAGAAGAAAAAGAAGAAAAAAAGCCAAAAAGCATTGCGCACGGCCGGCTATTTCCTTGCTGCTAGTTTCTTTCCCTGTATATAACTCTCTCTCCATAGACAGACAGCCACAGCCAGGCAGCCCCTCGTTTCATTTAAAATATATGTGTATAAAAGGTGCAGACAGTTGAAAATCTCTTCTCTCTTATCCTTTTCCTATTTACACACAAAAACAGTAAAAGTAAAAGCCAGATTACAATCTTTCTAGCTCTTTCCATTTGAACCCATCACATTCAATTCAATACATCGATGAGTGTATAGTGTCATGACAGTTCCTTTCATTGCATGTATTTTCAATCGTGGGTAATGGGTGTATTTATAAAATCTTGATTCTTTTTTGGTGGTGAATCGTGAAGAAAGATGAGGAGGCGACCGTCAGAGTACCGGCGCCCAGTTAGAAGGAGGCTATCGCTGTGGATCTTGGCGCTTCTCGGGATGTTCGTGATTGCAGGATTGGTATTGTTTGTGTTTCACCACAATCACCATGAAGATCAGGTCAAGCAGCCAATGATGGTAAGATTTACTTCCATAATAAGAATCATTTTTCCTTTACCCCTTCCGTATGTCTATTTGATCTTGTATGTTTCTATCAGTTTGATTTTTAATTGTGTTTCATTTTGATAAATTCAGTCGTTTTTGTCGACACCCTATGGATCCAGACGCTTTAATAACTGTAGCTGATTGATAAAAACTGTTGTTTCAATCATATCGAACTTTGAATAACGTGATTCAGTGTGAGTTACAATTACTAAATGGATTCAATGACTGCCCCTAACTATTATTATTATTATTATTATTATTATTATTATTATTATTATTATTATTTGTGTTAAATGACTTTTGTAGGGATAAAATGAGTCTTTCTGTTGTTATTATTAATTAGTAAACTTTCAGTGTTTTGATGCAAGAGTTATGTAAAAAAAATAAAAATGTTATGGATTAATTTCAGAACTCATCTGTAGGCTACCTTTAGCTGCATAATGGTGGTGAAATTTTATGACATTTCTACTCAAAATGATGATTATTTTTTCAGACGTCGATGTTCTCATCATTTCTGTGGTTTGCACTTTACTCAGAAGTTAGAGACCAAGACGAGTGGCACACAGTAAGCTCGTGAGCTTATATATGTGATTTTCATTCCCGCTGCTCAGTAGGTATATTTGTCATACACTTAACTGGATCTTGGTGGCTGTTGCCAGGTATATAGCTGGTTTTACTTCTATAGAATTTTGGAGTATAGCGTTGAGGTGTTCTGATGCTAGTTAACAGGTGCTTAACAGTCTTATGTAGAAAAACATGAAGCAGCCATGTGTTTGGTATTTTCCAAAGAGAAAGTAGTGAGGATCTCATGCAAACTTCATAGATAATAATGTTCACAGTTACCTTTGTATTCCTTCGCAAAAGGATGTGGACCCATTAGTTAATTGTTTCTAATGATCACACTCTGCTGTTTAGAGATTCTTATGGTAGATTGAAGATAATTCGAGTAAACATAGATTATTACATTACATGGTTCACCTACTTTTCCCAACAAGCGTTACCAAAAACTTATTCGTCTATCATAGCTCCTGTATCCAGCTGTTAGGTTTCAAATTAACTGATGCAAAGTTTTTGGAAAATTTTACACTTCTCCGGTAGAAGTATGTGCTGATAGAAGAAACAATTTTCTTTTCCATTTTTCATATCAGCTACAGATGCATCTCATATAATAATGTCAGGGTTGTTGTCAGGGAGTAAAGAAACAACTAAAATTCATTTATATATTTGATGAATTTAGACATGTCATCTTGCCATATCTCCTACTGTGATAACAATTGTTTCATTAAAAGTGGCTCTATAAGCTCTCTTGTTTGAGAACCTGCTTATATCATAAATGACCTTCTTGCTATGTGGTGACAACACTACAATTAAGCATTTTGTAACAAAGTGGTTTTTGGGGAAATAACATATTAATCTCACATAACGAGCTAAAATCTGTAATTGGGAACCAGCGATAGGGGGTCTTTTTTCCAACAGAAGTTCTTCAACCACTACATAGGGATCAACATGAAAGGCTCATGGATGCTTAATCACAAGATGTGTAATTTTCTTATAAACCCAGCTCATTAAAGATGGAGTCCATGGAAATTCCCTGTTTTTAATCTTTTCTTGTTGATTAATAAATTACATGACTGGGTGAGTTATGCTGAGAGTTTCAAGATAACATGTGGCATTGGTTCTTTATCCCTTTTCTTTTGTTCCCTCAAATCTGAGCATTTACACTACACTTTGTTGCACAACTGAAGCTAATGGTATCTCTTTTCCCCTAAATTGCTCTAGGATTATCATGCTATGCTAGTAATCTAGTCCTGGATCTTTTCATTTCCTTTTCCTCACATACTGAAGAATACTGTAAATGGTGGAAATGTACTTTCTGATACTTTAAATGCTGGAAGTAGATGCCCTAGGGCTTAAATTTCAATGATTACATGCTTCAATTTGTAGTTTTGTACCCTTTCATCTTGAAGTCCTGCACTTTAGTAAGTAAAGCCTTTTTTTCCCTTCATCATGCCACGGGGACCAGATGTTATGAGAAGAGTCATTAGTCAATTGATCAATTGATTGTTTTAAAATCTTACAGCACATCCATAGGTTTTATAGACAGTGCTGCCAGATAATTCTTTTGAGAATGCTGGGCATATATTTTAATAGTTTCTGTTTTGGTAAACATGAATTGCCTGAAATCAAAAGAGGCTACAAATGTTATGTTTCTTAACAAGGTCGTGGAATTGCCTTATTTTCATTTTCACTCCATCTTAGCATAAGGTTGCCCTTGGCCTAAACAGCTAATCCTATAGTATTGAGAATTTGTCTTTTAGGCATCTGGTTTATCTGTGATATTTATCACCTTATGACCAGAATTTGTTTTTTCTATGGTGTTCATTATGTGTTCTTTATTTTTGGATGGAAAACGGTGGTCTCTAAATGATCAATTATAGACAGATAAACAGAATTTTGCAACAAAATGTAAATTGCAGACATTATCACAATACATTGACCCGTCAAGTCATATGCCAGTAATCACAGGCATTGCTCTATTTAACATCTATCAACTTATTGAATATTGACGTTTCTTGTCCAGGGTGAAAATGCGACAAAAGAGCCTCTAAACCATGAGAGTTTAAATTTAACCAAGGAAATATTAAGGGCCAGTTCATTTTCACGACAGTTGGCAGAACAAATGACACTTGCCAAGGCTTATGTCATTATAGCAAAGGAGCACAATAATCTTCATCTTGCTTGGGAACTGAGTAATAAGATTAAGAGTTGCCAACTTTTGCTTTCTAAAGCTGCCAAGAGAGGGCAGTACATAACAGTAGAAGAAGCTGAGCCGATAATCAGTAGCTTATCATATCTAATTTTCAAGGCACAAGACGCTCATTATGATATTTCAACCACCATGATGACAATGAAATCTCATATCCAAGCTCTAGAAGGGCGAACAAATGCAGCAACAGTTCAAAGCACACTCTTTGGTCAGTTGGTGGCTGAGGCTTTGCCCAAAAGTCTCCATTGCCTGAAAGTAAAGCTCACAAATGACTGGCTTAAGCAGCCCCCCCTCCAAAACCATGTGGAGGAAAAGAGAAATTCCCCTCGAGTTATTGACAATAATCTCTACCATTTCTGCATATTTTCAGACAATGTGCTTGCCACTTCTGTGGTGGTCAACTCCACAATCTCCAATGCTGACCATCCAAAACAGCTTGTCTTCCACATAGCGACGATTGGAATTAGCTATGGATCCATGCAGGTTTGGTTTCTAACTAATGACTTCAAAGGGGCCACCGTAGAAGTGCAGAATATAGAGGAGTTTACCTGGTTGAATGCTTCTTATGCTCCTGTTATGAAACGGCTCCTTGATAAAGATTCAAGGACCTACTACTTTGGGGCATATCAAGATATGAAGGTTGAGCCAAAACTGCGGAACCCTAAGCACATGTCTTTGCTCAATCACCTCCGGTTTTACATCCCTGAGGTCTATCCACTTTTGGAAAAGGTTGTCTTCCTTGATGATGATGTTGTTGTCCAGAAGGATCTGACCCGGCTGTTTTCTTTGGATTTGCATGGGAATGTCAATGGAGCTGTGGAAACCTGTCTTGAAGCATTTCATCGATATTACAAGTATATCAATTTCTCTAACCCAGTCATCAGCTCAAAATTCGACCCGCAGGCATGTGGTTGGGCATTTGGAATGAATGTTTTTGATTTGATTGCATGGAGGAAGGAAAATGTCACTGCTCGGTATCATTACTGGCAGGAACAGAATGGTGATCTCACGCTGTGGAAACTGGGAACACTCCCCCCTGCCCTTCTAGCATTTTATGGACTGACCGAGACGCTTGATCGGAGATGGCATGTGTTAGGATTGGGATATGACATGAACATTGATGACAGGCTGATTGACAGTGCTGCAGTTATTCACTTTAGTGGGAACATGAAACCATGGTTGAAATTGGCCATTGGCAGATACAAGCCTCTTTGGGAAAGGTACATAAATCAGAGCCACCCGTATTACCAAGATTGTGTCATTAGTTGAAATCTGCTACTTTTTTATTATTGATATTTATGTGATCTTCGATGTTCTTAAACAGTTGACCTAGGATCGCATTGTTGTAGAGTCAGAAATAGAAAATTTTGGCTTTATTAGGAGCTTTACCTTTTGTTTTTTATATAATTTCTCTCTTTTAATATAATTTCTTAAAAGAAAAGGAACGAGTTGTATACTAAACAAAATTTAAATCTACTAGGGTAAGAACTGTGAAGGATTCAATTTTGGCTGATGGGGTTTCCTTTCCTCTTCTGCAAGCTGCAGAACTATTTGTTCCTCGGCAATTCCTGTAATAAATTTTCAGCTCTTATGAATTATATTGTAATTGGATACAGACATTTGATATGCTGACTTGTCATAATTTACGCGACTATATGTGGACTCTGTATCAGAACTTGAGGGTCTGGTTTTCCCTTGGTAGTAGAGCAGCAGCGTGGTTGATCTAACTGCAATGGTTCAGGATGATCAGGCCTGCAAATTTCTTCCATGGGAAATTGGGCTGCTAAATCATTTAAATGTTTAAAATCTATCAGCTTCTGAGTGCCAGGCGTAGCTTCTCAGGAACCTTTGTCCTTGGCCAGATGAAAGGTAGTTTTCATCATGCAGATGATATAGGTATTGTTGCAACTTGCAAGTGAGAAGCGGATGTGCACTTGAGAAGTTTCCATGTGATTCTTGGCGATAATCTTGAAGCAAACGAAGGAAAAACCAGAATATCTGGTTTAGTAGACAACACTCGTAATGCGACTGCACCAGGGGTTCATGTTGTGTGGAAACGTTGAAACCACCCCGAAGCCTCCTTCACCATAGAACAAAGCACCGTCACCGCTGCTAGTTAATTGTTATAGTCTAACCTTATTTACCACCCCAATTATAGATCCTAAACACAGCAATGATCCTTTTTTTGGTTTTACCTTTTCTCTTCACCAGCCTCATTCCTTCACATGATGACTTTGGTATAAAGACGAATGAATGCCAACAGGTGAGCCCCGTTAAATCATCTCTTCGTTTTAGCCTGAACCTTTTCAAATGAAAAATAGACCATTTTGGTTCACTATAATAAAATCATAGAATATTTTTGAAAGCAAAAATTTAGCAAAATAATATTAGTTGAAAAAGTACTTGAAAAATAATATAGTTTAATTAAAACTGGTGTTCTTTAATCGTGGTTACATAACAAAATTAGAATTCAGAATTGTGTGTTCAATTAGTACAAAACCTAGTTTTTTCTTCTTATTTCTCTCATAGTCGACTTACATCTCTATAAAATAAAAAAACATAAAAAAAGTTTCTCCACCCCCAAATCATCAAAAACAACTATCTATTCTCCACCAACACACCAAAATCAGATCCCTTTTGATTCCATGCATCTTTGTAGTGTTCTCTTGTTAAAATAAAAACACTAGCCCAATCTCCCCCTTCCACTACTTGAATCAGCCATCAACAAATCAAGATAAAAACACTACGTTTCTCTTAATTTTATGTATTTCATTGTTAAATTGTGAGATTTTTAGTTTTGATTATTATTATTCCTGTGGTGTTTGATAATTGGGTGTTTGGTTGGAATTAAGATAATTTGGAGTAATTAGATATGTTTTTATGCAACTGATGTGATTTATGGTATCAATTAGGTCAAAATAGATAAATTAAGGTTTGCAAATTAAAACAATTAGGGTTTACATTGAATTTCAAGATAAATTATCATAACTGAGGACTTTGTTTGAACTAAGATAATTTAGGTTTTAATTAATGCAATTATATATGTTTTCATGCAATTGATATTATGAAGGTTGAAATCATAGCAATTAGAATTTGCGTTGAGTTCTGAGATAAATTACTATAATTAGGGATTTTGCTTGAATTTAGATAATTTAAATCTGAATTGATGCAACTAATTATGTTTTCATGTTATTGATGTTATGAAGGTGGAAATCATAATAATTAGGGTTTGCGTTGAGTTTTGAGATAAATTACTATAATCAAGGATTTTACTTAAATTGAGATAATTTAAGTTTTAATTGATGCAATTAGGTATACTTTCATGCAATTGCTATTATGAAGGTCAAAATCATAACAATTATTGAATTTTAAGAGTTGAATGTAGTTTTGAGATAAATTGTTAATGTTGGGGATTTTACTTGAATTAAGATGGTTTAAGTTTTAATTGATGCAATAGGTGTACTTTCATGCAATTGATGTTATGAAGATCACAATCTAGCAATTAGGGTTTGCATTGAGGTTTTAGATAAATTGTTATAATTGAAGATTTTGCTTGAATTAAGATAATTTAAGTTTTAATTGACGCAATTAGTTATGTTTTCATGCTATTAGGTCAAAAATCATAGCAATTAGGTTTGCATTGAGTTTTCAGATATATTGTTGTAATTTAAGGTTTTCGTTTGAATTAAGATAATTTTAAGTTTTAATTGATGCAATTAGACATATTTTCTTGGAATTGATTGAAATTGATGTTCTTTTTTTACTAGACATATCTTCCAACTTGTTTATTTTATGTCATTATAGTGATACTATTGTTCCTAATATGAACAATGGTATCACTTTAATAACGAAAATATTGTGTTGTTAACTACAACTAGAGATATGTCATATATATATATATATAGTATTACTAGAGGTATGTACAACTTGAATTGGACTCAAACATGGATAGATCTAGAGATATCAAACTACATGACTGCTCAACATTGATGATGGCATTTTTAAGGTACACACCTAGAAACTAGGTGGCTAAAAAGAAAATCAACTATTAATTAAGTTGGTTGAAGAGATGTGCACATGTGGTAAATGACAGAGTTTTCATTAGCCTTGTTCACACATTCTTACATGTTGTGCAAAAATCGTATTGATTTTATCCAGTTCATTGATCTATATTATAGTGTTTAGATGTATAGAAAGACATTTGGGACTCTATTCCATCCTTTACTTGACAAATAAGATTGAAATGAATATAGTGGTTTTCGAGTAAAACCAAACCCTACTAGATGTAAAACTGGTTGAGGTTGAAAAAAGTCCACTCGATTGCATAATGTGATGGATGCATGGGAGGAACATTCCTGAAATAGATGTGACATACTCGGTCAAACAAAGCATAATAAGAAAGCTTATGAAGTATCGACAATATATGTATCTAACTATTATAAGTTAACATTATATGTTATTTCTTATATAGTTATGATAGAAAATGTTAATGTGAGCATAATAAAAAAGCTTGTGACATTATATTTTATTTAAGATAGAAAATGAATGGGGAGAAAAGCCCAAAGAGTTAATATGGTGTGTGTCGTAGAGCTTGAATGTTCTAAGAATGAGGAAGATTGAAGAAGATTAAATTCATAATCCTTTATCTTTGAAATTATTTATATAGTTATGATTCTTGTCAACTTGCATGGAGTTATGGATATAATATAAAGCTCGTCTCCATGCCCTCTAAAATTATAAATCATCACTAAAAAATAATGGTTTTAATAATTGGTGTGTGTATGTGTGTGTGTATCGTTGTAGTTAGTGGAATGAGGTAAAATTGACCTAGGATGTTCAATATCATGCCTAAAATCTCCTAGGCAGACATGGAAAGAGTTTGCCTTCACTTTTCTTTAGTATTTTGATTATGTTCAGGGTTGCGAAGTAATCACTTTTCATTAAAATTTAAATATTATTTTATTACAAATTAATTTTTCTAATATTTTTTAGTTGTTTTGATGTACTAATGTCAAAAATAAATCTTAAAAAATTATTTTAATATACTTACAAGTAAATATCACTTTAAAATTAATTTTTATCAAAATTTCAAACACACTCTTTATGTCTTGTGTGATATGGAGCTCTTCGAGTATACTTTATTTATAAGGTCACATGGTGGCCACGTGGAGTCAAGTGGGACCTATCATGGATACATCACATTCACATGCTCTTTTCTTCTTCTGTATAAAAAATAAAAAACCCTCATAAACATTAAAATAATTTACCCTCCATCAATATTATATAATATACTAAACGGACTTAATACTCATGTTACTGTTTACCTAGACACAAATTATTGTGGCTTGGAGTAGTGTAATGATAATGTTATCCTTACCATATAAAGTTGCAAAGACTATAAGGGGTAGGGTTATCTTTTTTTTAGATGCATTTGGCATTGAAAAAATAGTTGGAAAAAAAATTATCAGTTTTGATTTTGGTGAGGCTTGCATGCCCTAAGTGGGGCTGTATACCCTAGGAAGGGCTTAATGTCGCTACCATTATTTACCATGACACAAATCACTAATTAAAACAGTGTAATGGTAGAGTTGTCCTTGCCACAAAAACTTGGCATGTAGTAGAAATGGAGTTATCTTTTACATATGATGTATTTAGCATTGAAAGCTTGGTTATGGATAAAATGGTTTGTTCGAATTTTGCAAGGGCATGGTAAAGTTATGGGCCCCAGGCGCTAGGGCATCGCATGGCTGCACAATACCTGGTGTTGGGGCTATCATGCCCTCAGCACTAGGGCCAAACCTTCTCATATGGATCTGTATACACGCTGGCCTAAGTCTGCAAACTCATTCATCTAGGTCTACATAGTACCCTTGTTATTGTTTACCTAGACACAAATCACTATGAATTGCAGTAATATAATGACAGAGCTGCCCTTGTCATTAAAAGTTGCAAAGACTGCAAGGAGGTGGGGTTGTCTTTTCATTGGGCATTTGACATTAAAGATATATGGTTAAGGAGAAAATGATCAATTTTTATTTTGGTGGGGGAGCAATCCCTAGAAAAGGCTTAGTGCCTCTACCATTGTTCACCAAAACATAAATCACTATAGATTGGAATTGTGTTGTATCAGAGTTATCCTTGTCATATAAACTTGCAAAGCATGAGTGAGAGATGGGGTCGTCTTTTTCATGAGAAGCATTTGGCATTGAAAACATGGTTGAGAACAAAATGGTCAATTCAGACTTTGTTAGGGCATGGTAAGGTTGTGGGTCTCAAGTGTTAAGGCATAGCATGACTACTAGACACATGGCGTTGGGGCTATCATGCCCTAAGTGTTAAGGCCAGACCTGCCCATGCAAATTTGCATTCACATTCACCTAGGTTTGTAGACTCGCATATTGGAGTTTGCAAACATACGTGAATGGGTAGCAGACAAGTTTAATATTATTATTAATATTATAAATATTATTAAATTTAAAATAAATATTATTACTAACAAAAGTAACATAAATTTGTTTTGAAGGGTAAAATCAATTGTTGTTGTTGTTGTTAACTTGGATTTGGCATCCCTTTTTAGACCACCTGATTAGTACTTAAAAGTGCGTTTCTAGACCACCCAAGAAAGAGGCGTTTGACACAAGTTGCTTTAATATGGCAAGATGCAGACCCCAGTCTTTTGGGTCTTGTTAAGCCACCTGACCCAAGACTTAAAGTCCAACATCTGGACCCAAAGCTCTTGGATCTTGTGTCCAAACTCGCATTTATTGGGTCCGGCATCAACAGCCAAGACTCTTGGTTCCGGCATACAGACCCATAGCTCTTGGATTGACGTCCTGACCCAAGGTTCTTGGGTCGACATCCTGACCTAAGGTTCCTAAGTCTGACATTACAAATAGATTCAAGATTCTTAGGTACGACATCAAGGCCCAAACACTTGGGTCAGACATTTGGACCGAAGCCTAATGAGTCCAGCATTGCAGCCAAATCCAAAACTCCTAGGTCTGGCATTTAAAAAGGAGGCAAATACTTTTGAGCCTGGTGTTACAGCTAGATCCATTTAAACTTGGGTCATGCAAGTTTAATATTATTATTATTATTAAAAATAATATTATTTATATTATAAATATGATTACTTATATTATAATTAATATTTTTAATATAATAATTAATAAATTTGAAAAAAAAATAATTAAAAAACAACCATAAAATTTATTTGAAGAGATTAAAAATTATAAGAACTTAGGTCAGACAAGTTAAATATTATTATTATTACTATTATAAATATTATTAAATTCATTAATGTTATTAAATTTAAAATAAATTTTATTACTATTGAAGAAAAGATAGATTTGATTTGAATAGTAAATTCAATTGTTATTATTGTTGTTGTTTGTAACTTGGGTCGACATCTCCTTCTGGATCGAAGAAACTTGGAGCTAGAAAAGGCATTTGATCTAAGTTGCTTGGGTGTGGAAGGGTCGCAGATCCAAGTCTCTTGGGTCTTGTAGCCCCTCTTGGCCCAAAACTCTAAGGTCCAACATCCGGACCCAAGGCTATTGGGTTCAGCAATGCAATCAGATTTAAAACTCTTGAATCTAGCACTTAAAAAAGACTCAAAGCTCTTGGATATGATGTTACAGTCAAACCCACTTAAACTTGGGTTAGGCAAGTTTAATATTATTATTTGTATTATAAATATGAGTATTAATATAATAATTAATAAATCTAAAAAAAAATATTAATATTGAAAAACAACCATAGATATGATTTGAAGGATAAAATTTAAAATTATTATTATTATCATTAATAAATTTAAAATGAAATATTATTACTATTAAAGAAAAACTATAAATTTGATTCAAAGGGATCAAAAACTATAAGAACTAAGGTAAAAAAAATTTAATATTATTATTAATATTAGAAATATTACTATTGGGTTTGTCGTTGTAACAAAACTCAACACTTTTGGATTTGTTGTTATAGTCAGACCCAAGAGTTTTAGGCCTAGCATTTTAACCATACCCAATGCTTTTTAGTCTTACAGTAACCTTAAGACTCAAGAATCTTGGGTATAACTGTAATATCTGATTCAAAGTTTTTAAATCTTTTTTTATAAATAAATTAAATATTTTTAAATTTTAAATTTTTTTAATATTTTTATTTAAAAAATTAAAATACAATGTAACATGGATAATCTAACTAGTATCCACTTAAAGGTTGGAAAACTGGCAAGAAGGCTCAGCTTCCAGAACTGGGGTGATTAGGTAGCGAGCTTCCAGGTTTGTAGCTACCATTTTGGAGTTGGATTTGCGGTGGTGCCTCGTGGTGGGAACTGACAGGGTTAGCTGATTTGGAGCTTCTCAACTCCTGTATCTTGGACATGTATGGCTTTGTTTGGTAATTGGGTTTGTATTTGAAGTGGCGGGCTAATTATAAGGATACCTGTAATATATTTCATCGTTACCAAAATGGAAATATAATCAATTAACTGAACATCTTTATCTTGTTTTTCTTTTGATCTTTTTTTTTTTAACGGGACTGTCTTTGTCCTTCACAATCTTATCTGAGTCACCGTCAATTTACTATAGCAGGTGGGCCTCCAAAGCAATCTGCTTCATAGTAGCAACTTTTGTTCCTTTCTAGTTTTCCAAGAACCTGTCGTTATCAATTGAAATTTAATGAGATTATTTAGGATTGTTCTTGTGATTATTTTTAAAAATATATTTTATTTAAAAATATATTAAAATAATATTTTTAAAAAATATTTTAATATTAATATATTAAAATAATCTAAAAACACCGATTAATAAGATTATTTAGAATTATTGTTGTGATTATTTTTTAAAATATATTTTATTTAAAAATATATTAAAATGATATTTTTTATATTTTTAAAAAAATTCTAATATCAATACATTAAAATAATATAAAACACCTAAAATATATTAGTTTAAAATAAAAAATATAAAAAATTTGAAATTTTTTAAAACACCCTCAAAATACAAAAACAAACAAAACCTTCAACTATTTACCAGTTTAATGTTCTTTGATCAGCAAACGCAATTTTATTAGCAAAATAACCTTAACGAGTTCGCATGCTCTGTCTCCCTCCACAAATAATATGACACCGCCTACAAGCTTGTAGAAAATGCTCACTGCTATAAGAAAAACATACTGCACCTTCGGAAACCAGTGGGATATGCACAATTTCTAGACGGCGAAAGGTAGGGGTGTGCATGGATGAGGTCGGTTATAACCAAAATTTATATTCAAACCGACATAACATGGTTGTTGATTTATGAACCCGAACGAACCCAATAATTTTAAACATCTAATCCGGTTGGATATAAAATGTTGGTTAAAATGTTGAAAGATAACACTTAAGATGTTTGCCTGGGTAAACAAAGTTTGTCCCAAGAAAATATCTAAAAAATCTTAAACATCTTTGTTTAAGATAATTTAATAAAAAATAAAATAATATTTTAAAAGTAATTTAAAAATATATATTTAAGTTTATTTAGTTGAGTTTTCTAACTTCATCGAACGGATTAATTATCTAAGTTTTCAAGTTTAATCCAATTAACTTGCAGAATACTTCTGGAAAAAAAAAAAAGCTCCATTTAAGCCCACTTCCTATAAAAAAAAATATTAATTCAAGCTGTTAGATTTGACCCAATTTAATAGTCATATATTATACAGCCGATTCATCAAGAATATATTTTCTAATATTGAAAATAGAAAATAAATAAGACAACAATTATAGGGAGAACAAAATGAACACCCTGCAGCAGGCTTTGAGTTGAAAATCCAAGTGACAAACATGGGATGATTACAAGCAGAAAACTCTAATAGCTGTTCAATATCTTGATAATTGCCACCTCAAAATTTCCACCACCCAATTAACAAAAAAATCATGGAAAAGATTGAACAAAAGAGTCGCCTTCAAAATCACTACAGAACAACAAATACTAACCCAAATACTTGAAAAGCTACAAAAATACCCGGTCGTATGTATATTAGACTTCCTGAATTTGGAAACATGGGCGATATATCATTCAACAAAACATTGCAGTCCCGAAAAAAGAAGGGAAAAGAAGATTTGACTTCAGACATCTGATGAGTGAAAGCGATGTGGCATTTGTCTAGTATTTATAATGGAAATTGTGCTATGGTATGGTTAGCGTTGTGCAAAGGAAATTTCTCGTATGGTTAGGGTTATTTTAGTATGGTGCCCAGGATAAATATATACGAGGTCTCGTTTAACAGGTTTTAAATTTTTGGGCATGAAACCCGACCGAAATATCTGTTTTTAATAGTTTTCAACCCATCCATCCATATTTGTTGTATCCATGAACCTGCTAAGAAACGGATTGGATCGGGTGAAATATTGCAAATATTTACATGTATTTCAAGTCCCACTAATCAGTGCAAAGAAAAAAGATCATTCTCAAAGGCGACCACATGCCCGCTAATCCGGGTTTAGTGTGACCGACCACATATTCACAACCACCATTGTCCAGTGAACATAAATAAAACTCAAAAAGAAGGAATGAACATCCTGGCATATTTTAATTCAGGGGATCCTACGGTTGGGTGGCCATGCAACCCCCACCACCAACCACTGCTTAAGATTCAAGTATCTTCAAACATACAAAGTAAGCTATTAAACCTAAGTGCCAAAGAGATTATAAAACTTTTAGTAACAGATTTAGTTCTAGTTTATTATTGCGGTTCAAACATGTTTTCAAAAGATTTTGAAAATGTTTTTTAGCTTCAAATTTTTATTTTTTTATTTTTATTTTTTTAGATTGTTTTGATTTATTGATATTAAAAATAAATTTTAAAAAATATCATTATAAAATATTTTCTAATAAAAAAACTTTAAAAAATAATTTTATGATTTTTTATGTAGAATCCACATGAAAAAATAACAATAAAAAATCATATAAAACATACTTTCAATGGTGACATTTTATACATTAAAATTAAAAGATGTTTGAAATAATAGTAGAGATTTTTTATTTTTAAAACATTCATTTTTTATATTAATACATTAAAATAATTTAAAAATCATAAAAATAAATTTAATTTAAAAAAGAAATATTGACAGCAGCAAACCACATAAAAAACAAACCAACGACTCCACTCCAAACACAACCGCACTCCCGAAAACACCCCCTTGATAGGTTATCTGGGTCATCCTTATCAGATGTGGAATTTCAAGAGATTAGAGAAAGCTGGAATTGGTCTCCAAACTCGTTATGTTCAATCACATGCAAAACAGAGACAACATTAAATCAGCTCGAATATTCGTATATCATTCCAACTGGAATGCGGTCTTTTAAAGCCTTATAATTCACTCAAGTAGAATCCAGGGCATTCCAGTCATCACACAGCACATAATTCGCACGCAGGGTCCGGGATCATTTGCTGCATAATTAAGTCTTAATAGAAGAGGAGAGGCAATGATCTTTCATAGCATGGTACGAACAAAAATTCTATAAAGTTATATTTGCTAGGAACTTACAAGATCGCACACGATCCAAAAGAAACAAATAAATGCAAAAGGAAAATGGAAGTACAAGAGATTATCCTTCCACGAGATGACAGTTCCGGTGAATCACAACTATATTTGCATCCGTGTACAACCCAAACCCAGTCTTGTCAATTTGGCATCGCCCTGTAATGGCAGGGTAGCTTTCTATACATGAATTGGAGTATTTGCGTATATTTTATAACTAACCTAGGTTTGCCTCCGCAGATCATCTCTTGCTTTCTTCAAGTTCACAACCCTATAGTTCAATTGCCTCTTGAAGACAAACTCCACTATCGCTGGACCTCTAGTAGAGAACAAGAGGTTGATCTGTGGTAGAACGGCTTGCACTGTGGAGCAGATAAATGGCTCAAGTTCTTCGAATATCGATCATGTACTCAACGGATCCTCTGATGACTGCAAACATTCTTCAGGGTTTGAATAGAAGTAATCCTCTTCTTTAGGCCTGTCTGGGATCACCAACCTTTTCATTGGTCCCCCCATCCGATCAGAATGGGATTCTTTTACAGCATATGAAAATTCATCCCAGTTCAGCGATCCATTAGTGTATCGATCTATCAGATCAACCAAAAGCCTTCTATCCAATAAAATTGTCTTCTTAAAGCCGAGGAATCTGAGTAGGCATTACACAGTAATACAGTGTTAAGATAGAAGAGCTTTCACTTTGCACAAGCACACAAAAATGCTAAATCCACTAAGCGAAAAAGAAACTACATGAAAGCCATAAGAAGATAATCATCAAAAACCTACCTCAGTTGACATAAAAATCTTCCCAAAAACAACAATAAAAAGTTCATAAATTTAAATAACAACTGGGGATTACAAGTTCAGTAATACTTTCACAGCCAGAAGAATTAACTCTGTCTGGATGAAGAGGCATACATGCATTTTTGTCCTCTGATAGAGAGAAAAATTTGAAAGTTAATATTTGTTTAAGGCTTTTGAATTCCAAAATCATTTTTCTAAGGCCAAAGAAAACCGATGCATTATACATGAATGACCTTTGTTATAATACATGAACCGAAAAGAAGAAAATGTCAGACAAAAAAATACCTGCGGTGGCCTTCAACAACTTTAGCCATGTTTCCATCATAGGTAGGGACAAAAATATCACTTTCCAACGCGACAAGATAATCCAATGCTGCCATTTGAGATGAGTGATTCTGGAAGTACTTAAGGTCTGATGGTTCCAACAGTGTTTCCTTTCTGACCTGTTTCATAAACCAAAGGAACCTGTAAACAGATGTTGACAAACAACTATCTCAGGTGTAAACAGTTGATTTCAGTTTTCATCTACCAACCAGTTTTGGATAAGCTGACGCAAGACTTGACATTCTCCTTTCACCTCCGTATATTTCACCAGCAGCAATATAAACCTGCATATTCGGATCAATGTCCAGTGCCCTCAAAGTGAGAGCTGTTTCCTCAGGAGTCAAAGGACACAACCCATCTTTCCTCTTTAAATCCGAATTTATTATTTTTTCTTTCCACCAAGGATAAGCATATCTGTTCATATGAGAAAATGAGAATATGTGGACCAAGGATCAAATAAATATTTCAGGCTACTTGAAGCCAAAGAGCTGATAAAGAATTATGCATAGGTTACCTCATTCTTGTCAATTCTTCCACCTCTTCATTGTTGCAGCCTTGACTACAGCCAGAAAATGCCAGCATGTCCATTTCATATCGACGGTGAAGCACCAAGAAGGGGCCATTTTGCCTCAGAAGCCTTATAACTCTCTTGCCCAACTCCTCTATTTGAGTGGTGAATCTCAGAGAACTATAATTCACACGGCAGCGCAACTTCTGCAGCTCTATTGTTGCAGCCTTGACTACAGCCAGAAAATGCCAGCATGTCCATTTCATATCGAAGGTGAAGCACCAAGAAGGGGCCATTTTGCCTCAGAAGCCTTATAACTCTCTTGCCCAACTCCTCTATTTGAGTGGTGAATCTCAGAGAACTATAATTCACACGGCAGCGCAACTTCTGCAGCTCTAAAGGCTGGCGATTATTGGCAAGCCTAGCATCAGTTCTATTTAGATGTACAACTTTGTACTTTTTTATCAAAGGAAGAATCTGCATACAACACATTAGAAAGATACCGATGAGCAAAATAAATTGATAACACTTAAATTAACAACAATACTAGGAAACCTTTGCATGTGCCTACAATTTGAGCTAGCTGATGGAAATGGCAATATGCACTTCCAAGAGAAATGGCAACCTTGCAAAAATGCCAGAACCAAAAACAACAACAATGAGCTAACCTGGTTATGATAGTAAGAAATATCAGACCAACTAACTGGTGGCATGGTATAAGTCATCCCCAGTTCCACTCTCTGCTTCAACCTAGGAGGCAATTCCTTCAATATTCGAACCTCATCTCTCAATGATGTGATAAAATGCTCCTCATCAAATATGTCTTGGAACTCGCTGGTGGATCAAAGATAATCATAAAAAGGTAAGATGTTTATTTCCAATCCCAGAATAGAGGTGTACTTAATTATTTAGATTCCTCTATAGCTGAAAACATTAGGAAACTTCAAATACAAACTATGAGTTACATACCTGGGATCAGCCCAAAATGAGGTTTTATCCAGCTCTGGTACTATAAGCGTAACATTCAAATATCTCGCGATTGCAACCATATCACATATCTACAAGGCACAGAAACAAAGCTATGAAAATAATAACAGGCAAATGCAGAAACAAGATCGTCACTGTAATATCAGAACCACAAATATGCAAATTCTCAGCAAAGTTGCGGCCACCCACCGCTGCTCTCATTTGATTGAGACCTCCATTGCACGAGACCATCAAGTATCCATTGTTCTTATAAACCCCTAATGCCAACAGATGGGACATATCAGTCTACAAATGACAGTGGTGTTAAGCAGAGTATGATCACATGCTAAAAACAAATATATAGATTGGAAAAAATAAATCCCACACATGATTTTATTCCAAACCGCTGAGACTAGAAGGAAGGCATCAGATGCAAACAAGTTTTTCATAGATTAATTATTTCACAAATATGGATAACTTGCACAAACATTTCTTCATCAAATGCAAGCAAGCAAGCCAACTTTTGACAAAACGAAACAGAAAGAAGAAAAAAAATGCATCTTTCCACTAAATCATGAGAAGAATCTCTAACTTCCTTGATCTCTTACCACTATCAAAACAAACAATAGAATTCAGAAATCATATTCTCAAAAGACAAATAAATAAATCACTTATAACTAAAAAGGACTGACTCTTTGGTGGCAAAACGCGAGCGGGGACAGTAGGAACATTCTCTTGCAAGGCGGCAGAGACAGAATGGGGAGGCCAACAAGAAGGCCAACCTTTCAAAACCCTAGGACCCCACATCTCACCGATCGTCGTCAATTGAACCACACAAGTCCACAACAAAACCGACGTCGTTGCCCTTATCATCCACAGCTTCGTTTTTGAAGACGGCCTTGATATACTACTCCTAATCTTTTCCACTCCTTTAACTACCCCCATAGTCTCCTTATCTTTCTCTCCTCCTCCTCCCCCACACTTTCTCTCTATTCTGCACATTGATCCCCCATTCAAAACGACCCGCCGTTCCACTTCTGTTTTTTTCTTATTATTGTTATTTTCCAACAATGCAGGATCGGTAACTGTAATCAAAACCTTGGAGATCCAAAACTGAAAAAAAAAATATAAATCTCAATTTCCTTCAGATCAATCAGAAAAAATAAACAAATCTCTCCACGATCTCGACTATTTTTCTTCTTGGTCGACGGCGATTAAAGAGAAAAAATGATGTAAACTACAACAATAACAATATTAAAAAAAAAAAAAACACTAAAGTGGTAATTAAAGACAAAAGCAGCAAACAAAATGTAGAGTGGTGGAGAGTAGAGAGAGAAAAAGAAGATCTATTATGTTATGGACTCATGGTGAGAACCGGTAAACACCGCCTGCCTCGTCACTTTCCACACGTTTTTTAGATAGATTCAGACTTCCTTTTCTTCCCTTATTTATCTAACTATGGTTATGGTTGACTCTGGTTTACCTGTTGACTCTGGTTAACTCTGCACTTACATTTCAGCCACCGAAATGCTCGCCAGCTGAACGCCGATACGGATGGGTCCACTGGAATTAATTTCCCATGACGTGGCACCTGATCATGCCGTCGAGAAGTAAAACGTGGCGGTCTTTGGGAGCGGTCATTTTGTGGGGCACAGTGGTTGCTGGTTTCGGGTACATTTATTATGATTGTCGATACGCCGACAATATATCGCGATAAATTACGAATTCGATACAAACTAAGCTTCGGTTTTTTTTTTTCTCTTTATTTTTTTTCCAGAAGAAAAATAAATAAAATCTTTTGAATTTGATCCGGCAAAGGATTAAAATTTTGCTTCCTTTTTTATTTAATTTTGTGACAATATCGTTTTTTTTTTAAATATGATAAATCATACTGAACCCCACTAAACATTCAGTTGAGATTGATAAAGTCTAACTAACCATCCAAATCTTAATCTTAGAATAGAAATTCAAACCACTAATCAAAACAAATAGGTATCGTATTTTAAAATTTATTTAGGTTGACGTTGAAAAGTATAAAGACAAACAGAAATAGTATTGAATTCTATGAATTAATTTGTATCTATTACTTACATCAATTGAAGGGCAAATTTTGTTTTAAGGATAAGGTTACAATTTTTACAACAATTATCTATTTATGCTATATTATTTAATTTATACTTTAACAAGTAAAGTATGATTTAGTTTTTTTAATTTATTTTTTTATATTTCTTTATATATATACCTAATTTATTTTTTGTATTTTGCAAATTTGTTGTTTGATTTCTTTTTTAATTTTTTTATATATAAAATGTTATCATAAAGATTAAAACAAAAGTTTTATATAGCTTAAATAAACTTGTATTTATATAAAATTCAATTGAGCACTTTTTTACTCAATTTCATTTTACCATCTCCTTTTCAATGGTTAGTTCAGAATTCAATTAATTTATTCAGATTAATAAATATATAGGCTTCAATTAAATAAAAATTTAGTTTTATTTGATTTTGAAACAAATAAAATAAATTTTATTTCAATTAAATTCTATATTTTTCATATAATAAAACAAGTGTTTTCTGTTAATAACTAAGTGTCATAAAAAGATTGATAATAAATCTGTTATTATAGTTTTCTATTGATGTAAAAGGAATCATTGATCACTCGATGCAATTAATACTTTATAACAAATATCACTACTTATGGAGCATGAGAAAGTTTTACTTCATAAAGAGTTAGAAATTACAATTTGTTTTATATACAACTAGTGAATTTGGATGTATACGTTAATATTTATGTTTTATAGTGAATTAGTTAATTACATATAAAACTATTTTTTTTATGTAAAATATATTTATTATTAATAAAAATAATTTTTTATCTTTACTCTCCATTTATGTTCAATTAATGATTATAAAATAAAAATAAAATATTTTGGGATAAAAATATTTTGTAGATAAAATTATAAAATAGTTATAATTATAAAGATTTATATTACATTAAAGTATTATTTATAAATATTTATAATTAATATTTTATTAAAAATGAAAGTTAATTAGAATTATTGAAATCAATATATATTATGTTATTTTATATATGAAATAAAGTGTTTATAATTATAAGTTACGAGGAATACTTAAAGGTAAAATATAGTTTATTGTCAAATTAATTATATATATATATATATGTATGTATGTATGTATGTATATAATTTGATTTATATGAGGATTCTTTATTGAAAATTCACATATGTCTATGAAAAAACTGATTTAACATTTATATAAGTGATTCTTAAACTTTAGATTACTAAGTTATTTTATGTATAACTAATATTACGTTTAAATTTAGATAATTTGTTGCCTCGATTAAGGGTACCAAGTGAGTAGTTATTAGATATAATATAAATTATATGTAGATATTTAAATAATTAAAATATGATTCATTATCTTAAGTGAGTTAGGAAAAATATTTTACATATTCTCAAATAGTATTGATTGTGAAATTATTGCATACAATGGAATGAAATTTAAAAAAGGCTTTAAATTTTATTCAAATGATCAATAATTATAATGTTATAATATATATGATTTAACAGAACTGACACACATTATGCTCAAATATTTAAACTGGAACACTATTAAAGAAAGGATGATAATTACATTAAAAAAAGAGTAATTAAAAATTAAATCAAATCACATATAATTTTTCTAATATTTTAAAAATTATGATATGTTGTTAGGCGTTATCAATAAATAAATTTTTATGATTCTTATCATTGTTAAAGTAATAATTGGTCACTTAAAGTAATTAACATTTTACTACAAATATGGCTACTTAATTTAGCAAATTTGGTGGATTATGAGATTTTTTTTATTTTTTATTGAAAAAGATTATTAAAAATTACAGTATATTATATAGAACTAGTGAATTTGGATGCATATCCTAAAGTTATTAATATATATGTTATTTTGTTATTTGTTGTATCCAAGACAACTCTAGTTTTCTCAAATGGAAAAAAAAAAAAAGAAGAAGAAGCATGGCCAATATCTAAAATAAAGAAGTGGAGGCTATCCTCAGCGGATGCATATACTATTATTCAATTTTTTACCATCTACAAATGACAGAATACATATTTTATCATTTAATTTTATAATAATACAATGAATTTCATTCCTTAAAAACGAAAATACCAAATATTTGAGCGACACATTTTATAATTATGGTTAAAAATATTTAAAAGTTCATTTTTTTTAACTTTGAAAAAAATAAATTAAACTTTATTTCATTGAAATCCCACATTCTTCGTATAAAAAGATAAATTGTTTTTGCTAACAACTAAGTGCCAGAACAAAGATGACAATGAATAAATTTTTATAATTTTCTATTACTGTTAAATGAATCATTGATAGTCTACAGTAATGAACATTTTACTATACATATCGCTACGTAATTTTGGCAAAATTGATGGATTATGAGAATGCTTTTACTCCTTACTAAATATAATTGTTATAAATTATAATATGTTATATAGAATTGGTGGATTTGAATGCATATCTGATATAGATAGAACCAACATGAAAAAGAATCATGCACAAAACATAATATATATTAAAAAAAACTACATAAGAATTGTAATTTATAATTTTATTATCAAATATTTATTTTTTAAGTTGCTTATTTTTATAGAAAGTTTATAACTTTTTAAATAAATTTAAAATTCAATCTAAATAAACTAGTAAACTTGAAAATAAAAGAAAGGTAATAAAAATCTTAAATAAACTAGGAAAAATAAAATTATTAAGTATATTATTTAATTTTGTAACTTAAAAGATAAAAAAATAAAAGTAATTAAAGAAAAATAATTGTTTCTAAATATCTCTTGCATCAATACTCTAGAATTATTTGTAATGTGTCATTTTATTATCGAGATATATCAAGAATAACATTACTTTTTTTAAATTAAAAAAATAACAGCACTACCATCTAAAAAAAATATTTCTCATCCATCACATAGAAAGATGCATATACTATCATTCAATTTTATAATAATATGATGAATTTATCATTTAAAAACCAATATACCAAACATTTGACAAACACATTTTACAATTATGGTTATAACTATCTTACAAGTAGGTAGAATAACATTTATATTTTGTAACTATTAATTGATATTAAAAAAAAAAGATTTACTCTAAATTATGGTTATAAATATCTAAAATTTCATTTTCTGTAACTTTGAAAAAAATAAATTAAACTATGTTTCATTAAAATCTTCCATTCTTAGTATAAAAAGATATTGTTTTTTTTTGCTAACAACCAAGTTTCAGAACAAAAGTGATAATAAATAATTTTTTTATGGTTTTTTATTATTGTTGAATAAATTATTAATAGTTTAAAATAATGAACATTTTATTATAAATATCACTATTTAATTTTCACAAAATTAATGGAATACAAGAATGTTTATACTCCTTAATAAATATGAGTGCTATAAATTACAATATGTTATATAGAATTGGTGAATTTGGACACATATTTGACATAGATAAAAGTAAAATAAAAAAAAATCAAACACAAAACATAAAATATTTTTAAAAACAATCATGCAGAAATTCTAATTTGTAATTTTATTAATGAATATTTTTTTCCAAATAATTTGTATCTCTATTAGTGATTAGTACTTAAAAGTGTAGTTTTATTGATATAAAACCATGATAAAAATGCACTTTTAAGTACTAATCAAAAGGACAAAGAAAAGGTTAGGCTTAGAAAGGAGATGCATATTCAATTCAAAATTAAACACCATTCAGTCATTGGGTCATATCTAGAACTATGCTCATTTTAAATGCAGGAATTCTCACAATTCAAAGGATTGATTGTTGTGATTAACTATTGGATGTGAAAGGTGCCTAAATGCATGGCAAATGTCTCATCCAAATCTGTCGTTTTCAAATTCAAAGTTTGGCAGCAAAAAAGAAGTTAGAATCTATCCTACAATCCAGCCTAAATACTACTTAAAGTTTTACCCATAACTGGAGTTCTAGAAGGCCAAATGATGTGAAATTTGGTGGGTGGAAGGAAAAAATAATTTCCAGCTACTCAGTATTTTAGACATATCTCTAGTTGTAATTCTCCAAATGCTCTAAAATTTCATCAATGGAAGGAAAAGACAATTGTCAATAATTTTCATGAAGAACACTTTGCCAAAATCTAATTGCATTAATGTCATTTCATCCACCCAAAATGCTTGAGTGCTGTTGTCCACCAAGTCCACTAAATCAATAATTAGCCACTATATCAATTATCAATTACCAAATAAGTAGTTTTAAATTTTAGTCTATAAAAAAAGGCATTTGCCATTCATTTAGGCATTTGTTTTTTATATTAAGACCATGTTCTTGCTCTCTCTCTTTATATTTTTGTAATACTTAAGTGGCACGACGAAAAAATTGATGTCTTCTCCCAAGTGCAGGAGTGTCGAAGTAATAAATAACCCGGCAAGACCAGGGTCGAACCACA
>NW_011500793.1:29087-30232 GCF_000495115.2 Populus euphratica | reverse complement strand
CCCATACCCAAGTGGCTTATGGCTTTTATGTTATTATTAAGTTGGATTACGAGTGATTTAGGTTTTTTATTTTATAAAAAATATATTAAAAAATCCATGTGCTAGTACGGGACAACTCTATGGTCTTTGAGTTGCTTGTGAGGCTACATCCGGTTTACTTAATTTTTATTTTTTTATTTTTTATATTTAATTTGGATTTTTGTATAAATTTAATTGTTCCTTTTATTTTTACTCTTCAATTTAAAATTTAATAATATTTAAAGCTAGGCACTTAATATTTTGATTTCATATTTTAATTCTTAATCTTTTATTATTTTTTTTCAATTCCATACTTAATCTGTAATTTTTTTGTTGAATTTGATTTTCATTCTTTTTTTTTTTATTATTTTGTTCATTTTATTTTTTATTTTGATTTTATCATTCAATTCAAAGTTTGATAATATTTAAGGCTAAACCCTCAATATTTTAATTTTAAATTTTAATCCTCAACCTTTTTATTAAAATTTAATTTATTTTTTATTTTATTTTTGTATCCATAATCTTGATTTTTTATTTTTTAAAGTTCAGTTCACATTCTCTTGATTTTTATTCTTAATTTGAATTCTTTTGTATGATTTTTCTATTTAATTTAAAATTTTAGGTTTTCATCTTATTTTTTAGAAATCAATCCAAAACAAGTACTGATCACTTATTATGCGGGTTAATCCAAGTTAACCCAAGTTAAATAATTTTTTTTATATAAAAAAAGTAAAGATGACATTATTTTAAGAAAAAATAAAGAAAAATAGTCAATAATTTTTTACTCGGTCTTAACTAAGTTTGCCATAAGTTTTCAAATCAACTTGTATTTTTTATCATTTCATAATGAATCAATTCTCCCCAAATTTCTTTTCAAATCCAATCTGCTATAAATCTTGAGTTATCTAAATCATAAGTCAATTTATTTTTTATTTTTTATTAGATTATCCTATTTGCATTATTTTTCTTATGAGTTTTGACAACCATGCTGAGATTTGTTAGTAATTTCTAAAAAAAAATTGTAAAATGATTTTCTCTCTCTCATATGTCAAAGTGAAAATGTTTCATTAATGGTGTTAAGATAAATATAATATAAACTCAATATGAACTTCAATGCTTATATCCTA
>NW_011500793.1:0-28652 GCF_000495115.2 Populus euphratica | reverse complement strand
TTGTTGTTGTTGTTATTATTATTATTATTATTATTATTATTTATATAGTTAACTTTCTTGTGATTCGACCCTGGTTTTGTTAGGTTATTTATTACTTTGACATTCATGCACTTGGGATAAGATATCAACTCTTTGATCATGTCAATCAGGTTTATAAATTTTTAAATAAATCTAAAATCCAACCTAAATGAACTAGAAAACTTGAAAAATAAAAGAAAGGTAATAAAAACCCTAAATAAACTAGGAAAAATAAAATTATTAAGTATATTATTTATTTTTCTAATTTAAACAAGATACAAATAAAAGTAATTAAAGAAAAATATTTTTTTCTTAAATACCTCTTTCATCAATATCTTAAAGTTATTTGTAATATGTCATTTTATTATCAGGATGTATCAAGAATGACATTTTTTTTAAATAAAAAAATAACACCACTCCATCTAAAAAAAGAAGAAGAAGAAGAAAGGGAAGAAGGCGTTTCTCATCCATGACTTAGAGGGATGCATGTACCATCCTTCAATTTTATAATAATATGATGAATTTATTGCTTAAAAACCAATGTACCAAACATTTGACAAACTTTTACATTTATAGTTATAACTATCTTATTTAAGGTATGTAGAAAAACATTTATATTTTCTAGCCATAAATTAATATTTAGAAGAAAAAAAAAAGATTTACTCTATCTTAAATAATGTACTCAGTATATGTTGGATACACATATATTTTTGGATGCTTTTTGGATTTGATAGAGTTTTAGGAATTTAACTTAATCTTTACCTTTAAAGAAGTACAATTGAAAAAACTATATTTCATTTAAAATAAAACTCTTACGATCAAATGTATATGAAAAGAAGTAATTTTTATCTCTTTAATCCTTTCTTTTATTTTTTTTTCTAGATTTTCTTTTCTTTTTATTAATATCATAATATGTTTTCTTAATATTCTTGAAGACATGGATTGGAAATTTATAGAAAAGTTAAATACTTTATAACTTCAACTCATCCTCTTTTTAAGAAAATCAAAATAAATTTTCATCAAAATGAAATTATTATAGTCTCTTTCAAGTTTTCTATAGTTGATAACACTAATCCTATTTCCTAAATAGATATCTGACATAACCAAAAAATTGATATTTTCTTCCAAATGTAAGAGGGTCCAAATAATACATAACCCAGTAAGATCGGGGTCGAACCACATGGAGATTAATTATATAAATTATAAATAATAATGATGATGATGAATTGAAGAGGACTTTGAGATGCAAGATTAATATAAAAATTACAAGGATAAATAATTGTCAAGGTTATAAGATCTACTAATGGTATTTCAAACAAGTATAATATAAATTCTTTTTATTAATAAATTAGAAACCACACATAAAGGAAGTTCCATACGAATTATAAATTGTTAATATGATTACATAGGAGGTTCCAATCAGATTATATATTGTTAACATGATTACATTAGTCATCTTATTCAATTAATGCTAATACTTGTAAATTTCGTCAAGCATTCATGATTATAACTTATGTTAACAATAAATCAAGTTCCTTTCATAGCTCAGGTGTCGGTTATACCATACATTATGGGCTATGAAAGTGCCAAGCATTTGTTGTACCAAGTGTTATACAACATAAATCAAGATTAGTCATTTAACAAGCAAAGTATTAAAGAGTGAACAAGATAACAAATATAAAACATGTTAGTATCAAACATTAAAGTTCATATTAAGTTTACATTATACTTATTCTTACGCCATTAGTGTAACCTTTTCACCTTGACATAATTAACTTAGCTAGACATAATGAAAGAAAGCAAAATAGATAAACAAAATAAGAACATAAAAGTTAACTAAGTAAAGGAAAGGAAATGAAAAGCACAAACAAGAGATTAATAAAAACAAAACTTAAGCATTACAAAAATATAAAGAAAGAGAGCAAGAACATGATTTTGATCTAAAATCCAAGATGCTTAAATGCATGACAAATGCCTCCTTTTATAGGCCAAAATTGGAAACTATTGATTTGTTAACTAAGTGTTGAGTAGGTGACCACATTTTGAGTATTGATTGTCTCTTGCATTTTAATAAATACATGCAATGTTTTCTTAAGATTTCTTCCAAGAGGGGGAGCATAAGGAGGTGCATATCTATGAGAATTTTAAAAATTATGATGTGCTTGAAACGATGGCAGTGAAGTTTGTGCATTATTGTTATCACTCTTTTAATTGAATTTTGGGTGATTTCTCCAACTAGGGTTGTATATTTACGAGTATGGGTTATGATTGGGCTTTTAAAAACTGTTTAAAGTATGGAGACATTCCCTAAAAAAAGGTAAAGTTGGTGTTGCGATGTCGCGGTCGCACAAATTAATTACCCTAGCTTAAAACACACAAGATAGTATAGAGCAAGCAAGGGATCGATCCCACGAGGAAGATTTAGTTGAGATTTTTATGCTATACGTTATGCAATTGGGGGGTTTTGATTTGTGATAATCTAAAATATGGAAGAAATTAAACTAGTGAACACGATCAATTAAAACTGAAATTTATCAAGAAAACAAACCTTGGTCACAAGCACACATCCACCTAAAGAAATCAGAACTGATCCTTAAAACGAAACTCCAGTTTATATTCTGAATTTTTATCTTTTCTTAACTTTGGTTAATTAACGGATCCGCCGTATAACTAGCCCTAACCAACAAATAATCACAGTGTCCGCACTAATGATTTAATCTAATGGCAGCCTTAAGATCTAGATAAATTCATTAATCTTAACAACCAAGTTGTCTGCTTGTGTTGCTTTGATCGAATGTTTTCCCTAAGTTTAATAACATAGTTCCGCCACAATTATCAAGCTTAGTTGCTTTACAAGTTTATATACCCTAACTCCGGTTCTGATATCAAACTTAGCAATAGATTGTTTACAATAATAACTTAGAGTCCGCTCTAGCAATTATCAACAACAATCATAGAAAACATGCATAGGAAAACAATCATACTCATTCATAATACAAACTGAAAATAAATGAAGAATAAATCTCACAGTTCTTGAAATCTGAAAGTTTCTGCGTCCTTGCAACCAAGAAAAGAGCTTAGCCTTGCATATCTATTGAACAACTACTCCTAAAGATAAAAGAAAGCATTATTTCTAGTATGTAGAGAGGAGAGTTTGTGTTTCTTCACTTCTAGTTGCTACCACCTTTCTTTGATTCTATTGCACTCCCTCCTCTTCTTTCTTGGCTCTCTTGGTGTCTATATATAGGCTTCAATGGCAGCTCCTCTTGCTTCTTTATCAATAATGGTGGCTGTCAAACATGCCAAACTTTGACATTAGTAGTCACCACAAACAACCCACCATTGTAGCCTCCTTCTTTGACAATGGCAGCATTCCAACTTGCAGCTAGTTTGTGGTTGGTGATTTGAGGTTGGTGGATTGAGGTTGGTGGCTACTTTTCTTGACCTTCTAGATTGATTTACTAGAGGGGCTAAATTGCTGAAATTATAACTTGGATGATAGTTTAGAAGCTTCGAAACATAATTTGGACTCATTTCTTCACGAAACTTGATTGTTGGCAGAATTCAGTTGTCATCTTTGAAAAATCATATTGCCCTCATCTGACATCGTTTTTGGCTGCAAATTGGAGCGTTTCTAGACCTTTGAGTCAGGAATCCAACAAAATTTAGTTTGCATCAATTGGACTTCTATAGCTCCAGATATGGAATTGTGAATGGACAAAGGTCAATAGTGGCAGAATACGAGATTTGACTTTGAAGGATGTGATTTCCATGATCTTCCTCTTTGTATTTTTCTTGCATTACATTTCCAGAAAGGTATGGATGTTAGCTTTTTAGAGCCACTGGGATCACTTCATTTTGATCTCTAGAAATCATGCTCTGCACAAAACATCGACTGAACATCAAATCTACCAATTATCTCCAATTTACTCCCTTTTGCATTTTTCATCCAAAAGTGCCTTCAAAACATAAAACAAAGAATATCAAGGCATTTTACATATAAAACATGGACAAAACATTAGGTAAATGTGGGTGAAACAATCGAATAATATGGTTACATCACTCTTCCAATGTGCCCAGATCACCTAGCAAGACAATGAAGGCATCAACATGTTTAAACATTGTATTCATTCGATCAGACATTGTGGAGACCTATAGTTCCTCTCCAATTGTGTTTCTAATAATGTTCCCTTGTGTAAAAGCTTTGGGGAGGACCCCTAAAACATGACTACCTCTTAAAAATATAGTTATTGACACACCCTCCATTAACCCAAGGTTGCCTCCTCCATATACTAAATGAATCTTTCTTGCAGCTAATACCTGACCAAGATGATTTGCTGATTCTAAAAACTATTTTTCTTTCCTAGGACTAGATCCACCAAAAACACAAATATTTTGTATTTGATGACTTGAGGAACTTGCCATTTCTACACACTTTGATATATGTGGAATGTATGGGTTTAGTAAAAATAAAGGGAAGGTAAAGAAGAAGTTATAGATGAAAAAGTGAAAATGCAATCATACCACCTATATGTAGGCTAGCTAGAGTCTCTTTCTCTCTCTCTTTCTCTTTTATTATTATTATTTTTTTAAAACATGTGTATGTACAAGTAGTTGTGATTGTGGCTCACATCTTCCTTTGGTTTTACGTCCAAGAATAGCTTAAACGCCCTCTATGGGTCGGGGAAAGGTGTCCCATCCAGTTTTCTTAAAAACTGGCAAACAGGGTCTTTTTTAGTCAAATTCCCAAGACTATGTCGTACATGTTCTTCATGGAATTGTGGCCACAAATCTTGAATTGCACGATGCATATCTCCACTAGGGTGCATCTCAAGAGTCAATAGAAGATTATATAATGACTCCTTACTTAGGCCATCCTTAATGAACTATATTTTATCTTCATGATTTATAGGCCATCCTTAATGAACTATATTTTATCTTCATGATTTAAAGAATGACATTTTGCATTACAAGTCCATCTGGCACATCTGTGACAGACTTGCAGTCATTTTACACGACGTTTCTTTGCAAAAGTGCTTTTACCTGTTCCATGCATGTATGAAATGAAGGAATTAGAGGACTCACATGATAATCGGACCTTTGCTTCAATCAACCAACGAATATCTTTGGGAATTTCATGATTTATTAACAACCTTAATCTTGCACATCTAGCACGTTAAGTTTTTGTAATCGCATCTTGAGGCAAACGGGAAAATACTTTTTCAATTTTTCAAGATTAGTGTCTATTTTCAAATGAGAATTGGAAAAGAAATTCAAAGAATTGCAAAAATAGATACACAGATATCAGTTATTATAGGAAACTAAAAGAACCAACTTAAGTCATGGAGTACCGTTGTTTGCCATTTTACCAGGGTGAGAGAAACTAGCAAAAATCACTAAAAAAGAAACACAAAGACAATGTGAGGAAAAAAAATCAATCTTTATATATAGGATCACCCAATTCAATAGTCATTTTCAACTAAAAAATTATCAAAGTAAACTTTCAAACGATGTCCATTTACCTTGAAAACATTGTCATTCTTTTGATTCTCGATATCACAGGCCCCATATGGAAACACATGCTTCACAATAAAAGGACTGCTCCATCTTGATCTTAGTTTTCCAGGAAATAAATACAGTTGAGAATTATAAAGTAAGACTTTTTGACCAATATTGAATGTTTTTCTCGGTATTTTCTTGTTATAAAACTCTTTGATTCTTGCTTTATGATTCTTGAATTTTCATATACATCATTTCTTATTTTCTTAAGCTCATTTATTTGTAGTTTTCGCAATTGACTAACATCATCAAAATTTGAATTGAAATCTTTAATAGCCCAATAAGCTTTATATTTAAGTTTCATAGGCAAGTGACAAGGTTTTCTATAGACTAGTCTATAAGGTGACATACTTAATGATGTTTTATAAGCAGTTCGATAAGCCCAAAGTGCATTATTTGTGTGTGATTCCATATTTCTTCATTAAAGACTCAAATGGCTTATTGTAGAAATGTGTTCCACCATCACTTATCATGGCTCAAGGGATTCCAAATTGACTTAAAATATTTTCTTTCAAAAACTTTATCACTATTTTGTGATCATTGTTTCGACTTGGAATTGCCTCTATCCATTTTGAAACATAATCTACTACGACTAATATGTACAAGAAACCAAATGATGGAGGAAATGGACCCATGCAATCTATACCCTAATAGTCAAAGATCTCAATGACAAGAATAGGATTTAAAGGCATCATGTGATGTTTTGAAATAGACCCCAACTTTTGACAATTTTCACAAGACTTATAGAATGTATGTGAGTCCTTGAACATGTTGGGCCAGTAAAATCTACTTTTTAAGATTTTTGCAGTTGTCTTTCTTGATAAGAAATGGCCCCCACATGCCTTAGAATAACAAAATTCATTATCAGGAATGCATCTTCAAAATATTTGATCAGGACAATATTTGAATAAATATGGGTCAACTGATTAGTACTTAAAAGTGCATTTTCATCAAGGTTTTATATCATCATTTTGCACTTGAAGTATCAATAACTCCTTGACTAAATCATGTTTTATAATAATATATCTAATAATATAAGATATCTTTAATTTATGGTAAATGTTCATTTTAAATGCAGGCCTATCACATAAATGAAAGGATTGATTGATGACTTTAAGAACTTAAATTGCAAGGGCAAAGAGATGACCAAAATTAGAAAAGAGATGTCGGTGCAATCCAAACCGGAACACTGTTCGGTAATTGGGTCATATCTGGAGCTATAAATCTCAGATTTAGGTCTACTTTATATGGATGGAAAGGTAAGACATAGGCCTACAACTTTCATATGGAGCCCAAGATCTAAAAAGGCCATTTTCAAGTCCAAATTATAGCAACAACAAAGAAGCCCGAATCTGTCCTCGAGCCCGAGCACTGTTCAGTATTTTGGCCATATCTGGAGTTCTAGAAGTCCAAATGAGCTGAATTTTTTACACAATAAAACTGAGTCAATTGCCTACAATTTTGACATTATCAATAATGTTTTGGGCAGATAAGAGAAGATAAGGATTGTCACCAAGTCAAGAGGTGGCCACCCACTCATCAATTAGTCATCAAATCAATAGTTCCCAATTTTGGTCTATAAAAGGAGGCATTTGCCATGCATTTTGGCATCTTGGTTTCCAAGTCAAGATCATGCTCTTCCTTTCTCTCTTTGTATTTTTTGTATTGCTTATGCTTTGCTTTCATTAATATAAAGTTTATGTCTTTCATTTCCTTTCATTTTCTTAGTTAACTTTTATCTTATTTATGTTTTTATTTTGTTTATTCATTTTTCTTTCTTTCATTATGTCTAGCTAAGTTTATTATGTCAAGGTGAAAAGGCTACACTAATGGTGTAAGAATAAGTATAGTGTAAACTTAATATGGACTTTAATGTTTGATACTAACATGTTTTGTATTTGTTATCTTGTTCACTCTTTAATGTTTTGCTTGTTAAATGACTAATCTTGATTTATGTTGTATAACACTTGGTACAACAAATACTTGGCACTCTCATAGCCCATACTATATGGTATAACCGACACCTAAGCTATGAAAGGAACTTGATTTGTTGTTAACATAAGTTATAATCATGAATGCTTGACGAGATTTACAAGTATTAACATTAATCGAGTAAGATGACTAATGTAATCATGTTAACAATCTATAATTAGATTGGAACCTCCTTTGTGTGTGGTTTCCAATTGAATAATAAGAGTTTATACTATACTTGTTTGACATACCATTAGTGGAACCTCTAACCTTGACATTTGTTATTATCATTGTTTAATCGTTACGTTAATTTTCCATCTCAAAATTCTCATCAACTTTTCTTCTTCTTCTTCTTTTTCTTTATTACTACTACTACTACTACTAGTATTATTAGTATTATTATTGCTACTATTATTATTGTTGTTGTTATTGTTACTATTGTTGTTGTTTATAATTATTGTTTATAATTTGTACAATTAACCTCCCTGTGGTTCGACCCCGGTCTTGCCGGGTTATTTATTACTTTGACACTCCTGCACTTGGGAGAAGACATCAATCTTTTAGTCGTGTCATCAACCCAATAAAAGTTCTTCACTTCATTCAAGAACTTTCCTTTTATCTTGAGTACTCCAATGAGCTAGCAATTGTCCTGAAACAAGAATATTGACAATATTAGCAAACCAAGGCATTATAGAGGCAGAAAGTAAAGATTCATCTCAAAAGTAGTCATCGATTGGTGTGATGTTAGTTTTCAAATCTGTTGTCAATCTTGACTAATGATTTGCAACAACATTTTCAGTGCCTTTCTTATCTTTGATTGTGATATTAAATTCTTGAAGTAACAAATTCCACCTCACCAATCTAGCCTTAGAATCTTTCTTATAAAAAAGATATTTCAATGATGTATGATCACTAAAAACAATAACACATGAGCCGACAAAATAAGACCTGAATTTTTCACATGTAAATACTACTGCAAGTAATTCTTTTTCAGTGGTGGTATAATTTATTTGAGCACTATTTAAAGTTTTACTTGCATAGTAAATCACATAAGGTTTATTATGTTTTCTTTATCCTAAAACAGCACCTACGATATAATCACTAGCATCACACATTATTTCAAAAGGTAATGACCAATCAGGAGGTTGAATGACAGGCGCACAAGTAAGTAAGTTTTTAAGTTTAACAAATGCTTCTTCACAATGTTTAGTTCATTCAAAAATATTATCTTTTGTTAGAAGGTTACTTAAGGACTTAGATATTACACTAAAATCTTTGATAAACCTTCTATAAAATCCAGCATGCCCTAAAAATGATCTAACATCTTTTATAGATTTTGGTGTTGGCAAGTTAGCAATTAACTCAAGTTTAGATTTGTCAACCTCAATTCTTTTTGATGAAATAATGTGATCAAGTACAACGCCGTTTGTTACCATAAAGTGACATTTTTCCTAATTCAGTACAAGATTCTTCTTTTCACACCTACTCAAAACCTTTTCTAAGTTATTCAAACAATCATCAAATGAATCGCCAAAAACAGAAAAATTATCCATAAAAATCTCAAGAAAATGTTCAACCATATCACTAAATATACTGAGCATGTATCTTTGAAACATGATTAGTGCATTACATAATCTAAAATGCATCCTTTGATATACAAAAGTACCAAATGGACATATGAAAGTAGTCTTCTCTTGATTTTTCAATGCAATTTCAATTTGGTTATAACATGAATAGCCATCTAGGAAACAATAAAATTCATGACCTGCAACTCTTTCTAGGATTTGATCCATGAAAGGTAAAGGAAATGATTTTTTCTAGTCATTGAATTAAGTTTCCTATACTAAATGCACATGCGCCAACTAGTAACAGTCCTAATGGGAATTAACTTATTATTCTCATTTGTTATCATAGTGACTCTAGAATTCTTGGGGACAACTACGACTTACCTATTTATTGTCAGAAATAGAATAAATGATTTCATTATCTAGAAGTTTAATGACTTCATTTTTCACTACTTCTTTCATATTAGGATTGAGCCTTCGTTGCATTTCCCTAGAGGGTTTAGCATTTTCCTCCAAATAAATTCTGTGTCCAAATCAAAGGACTAATTCCTTTTATGTCAGCTATGGTCCATCCTAATGCATTTTTGTGCATTTTTAGAGTTTGTAATAACGTGCTTTCTTGATGTGCATTAAGTTTGGAAGAGATTATTACCAGAAAAGTTTTATTTTCTCTCAAAAATGAGTATTTGAGATTAAATGGCAACAATTTCAAATTCAGTTTGGGTGGTTGAACACTTGTAGGTATGGGCTTAATTGATCGTGGTGGCAATTCCTCAATTTGTGGTCTCCAATTACTTACCTTTGATTCTTCCTGAAAATAAACCATTTGTAAATCATCATATTCATCAATCTTAATTTCACTGGAAGTGGGTTGAAATTGATCATAAATTAATTTTTGAGTAAAGTCCACTTCCTATAAATCATTATCATCTTCAGGTTGCTTGCAAATGTTGAAAATATTCATCTCCAATGTTATGTTTCCAAATGATAGCTTCATCAGTCCATTCTTACAATTAATCAATGCATTAGAAGTTGCAAGAAACAGACGTCCTTAAATAACAGGAAATGAATTACATGCTTCAACAGGTTGTGTGTCCAAGACAATAAAATCCATAGGATAAATGAATTTATCGACTTGTACTAACACATCTTCAATTATTCCTTTAGGTACTTTTATAGATTTATCGGCAAGTAAAAGAGTTACAGAAGTTGGTTTTAACTCACCTAGATTGAGACTTTGAAAAACTGAATATGGAGATAAATTCACATTGGCTCTAAGATCAAGTAAGGCTCTTTTAATTTTATGTTCTCCAATAAAGCAAGAAATTGTAGGACAACCAGGGTCTTTATATTTCAAAGCATTATTGTTCTGAAGAATGACACTTACTTGTTCGGCTAAAAAGGCTTTCTTTTTCACATTCAGTTTCCTCTTCATAGTGCATAGATCTTTCAAAAATTTAGCATATGAAGGAACCAGTTTAATAGCATCCAACAAAGGTATATTGATCTTTACCTGTTTGAAAGTTTCAAAGATTTCAGAGTTGTGATTGACTTTCTTTTATTTGGTCATGGCATAAGGAAATGGAAGTGCTGGCGGGGAATTAATCTTTTCTTTGCAATTTTCATATTCAACCCCTTCCTTACCCTTAAACATCAACTCATCATCTTTCTCACAAGGTTCAAGAGTGGGTTTTTCAATAACCTTACCACTACAAAGAGTAGTGATTGATTTGACTTGATCCATGTGTTGGCTTCCAGAACTACTTGCATTTGCATTGTATTGCCCTTTAGGATTTTGTTATGGTTAAGATGGAAGCTAACCATTCTCTTGAAAATTGAGAGCATATGTTAATTTTGCTAAAGTATCTTTAAAATTAGTCATGTTTTGAGTAAGTTGAGTATTGATTGTCTTTTGATTTTCAATGAATGCATACAATGTTTCCTTAAGATTTCTTCTAGGAGGTGGAGCATAAGGAGGTGCATATCCAAGAGAATTTTGGAAATTGTGGTGTGCTTGAAACGATGGTTGTGAAGTTTATGCATTGTTGTTCTCACTTTTCCAACTAAAATTTGGGTGATTTCTCCAACCAGAGTTGTATGTTTGTGAGTATGGGTTGTGGTTGGCCTTTTAAAAATTGTTTAAAGCATGAGCTTGTTCATCGAGACATTCTTTAGAAGAAGTTAAGGTTGGATAGTTATTGATTAAGTGTTCATTTGTTTCACATATTTGACACACAATGTTTTCAACAGATTTTAATTGACCACTCTTTTTCAATTCTAATGTCTCGACTTTTCTAGCTAAAGATGCAAACTTGGCTTGGAGGTCATGATCTTCTCTAAGGTTGTACATACCTCCACTAGATGTATGAGGTTGAGTTTTACTCGGTGCCTCATAAGTACCCGTGGTGTCCCAATTTTGAGCATTTTCAGCTAACGAATCTAAGTACTCCATTGCTTCATCAGGGTCTTTATCTTTAAAAGTTTCATTACACATTAATTCAACCATTTGTCTATCTCTAAGTGTTAACCCTCCATAAAAATGTGAAACCAATGTCCATGTTTCAAAACTATGATAAGGGCAAGTATTAAGCAAGTCTCGATACCTATCCCAATATTGGTAAAATGTTTCTCCTGGATTTTAAGTGAAAGTGGTGATTTGTTTTTTGAAAGAGTTTGTTCTATGAGATGGGAAAAACTTCTTTATAAATTGTTGTTACATTTTATCCCAAGCACGAATAGATCCCGGTCTCAAATTTTATAGCCATGTTTTAGCTTAATCTTTTAATGAAAAAGGAAAAAGTTTTAATCTGATGGTGTTCATGCTACAATTTAAATTATTATATGTGTTGCAGACCTCCTCAAATTCCCTTAAATGCAAGTATGGATTTTCCAATTCTAAGCCATGAAAAGAAGGTAAAAGTTGAATAATGTCTGGCTTAAAATTAAAATGAGATGCATTGGGAGGAAAAACTATGCATGATGGTGCACTTGTTCTTGTGGGATTCATGTGGTCTCCAAGTGTTCTAGCACGGTTATTCTCATTATTCTCATTATGAAGTGATTGATTATCTTCTTCGGCCATATTTTCTGAAAAAGATGAGGATACCTTACAAAGTCTACCACTTGATATACGTGACCACACTTTAATATGATGGTATTCGTGCTATAATTTGAGTCATTATAGGTGTTACAGACCTCCTCAAATTTCCTTAAATGGAAGTATGGATTTTCTAAATCTAAGCCATGAAAAGAAGATAAAAGTTGAGTAATGTCTGACTTAAAATTAAAATGAGATGCTTTAGGAGGAAAAACTATGCATGATGGTGCACTTGTTCTTGTGGGATTCATGTGGTCTATAAGTGTTGTAACACGGTTATTCTCATTATGAAGTGAATGATTATCTTTTTCGACCATATTTTCTGAAAATGATGAGGATACCCTACAAAGTCTGCCACTTAATATACATGACCACACTCTCATGCACGTGTAGAAATAGAATAAAAGGAAGAAGAAAACAAAAAAAAGAAGAAACAAGAGAAAAGAAACAAAGTTATATACAAGAAAAGTGAAAAGAGAAAATAAAATAAATACTATAATTTGTATAAGAACTCACCTCTCCAGCAACGACGCCAAAAACTTGACACGACCAAAAGATTAATGTCTTTTTCCAAGTGTAGGATGTCAAAGCAATAAATAATCCGACAAGATCGGGGTCGAACAACAAGGAGGTTAATTGTATAAATTATAGATAACAATAATACAACAACAACAATAATAGTAACAATAATAATAATACTACTACTAGTAGTAGTAGTAGTAGTAGTAGTAATAGTAAAAATAATAATAATAACAATAATAATAATAGAAGAAGAAGAAGAAGAAGAAGAAGTTGATGAGAACTTTGGGATGGAAGATTAACGTAAGGATAAAACAATGATAATAATAAATGTCAAGTTTAGAGGATCCATTAATGGAATGTCAAACAAGTATAGTATAAACTCTAATTACTCAATTGAAAACCACACACAAAAAAGGTTCCAATCAGATTATAAATTGTTAACATGATTACATTGTCATCTTATTCGATTAATGTTAATACTTGTAAATCTCGTCAGGCATTCATGATTATTACTTATGTTAATGAAATGACTAAAAGATTGATGTCTTCCCCCAAGTACAGGAGTGTCGAAGTAATAAATAACCCGGCAAGATCGAGGTTGAACCATAGGGAGGTTAATTGTACAAATTATAAGCAACAATTATAAATAACAACAATAGTAACAACAACAACAACTCTAATAATAGGAGCAATAATAATAATAAAATAATAATAATAATAATAATAATAATAATAAAGAAAAAGAAGGAGAAGAAGAAGAAGATGATGAGAACTTTGAGATGGAATATTAATGTAAGGATTAAATAATGATAATAACAAATCTAAAGGTTAGAGGTTTCACTAATGGTATGTCAAACAAGTATAGTATAAATTCTTATTATTCAATTGGAAACCACACACAGAGGAGGTTCCAATTAGATTATAGATTGTTAACATAATTACATTAGTCATCTTATTCGATTAATGCTAATACTTGTAAATCTTGTCAAGCATTCATGATTATAACTTATGTTAACAACAAATCAAGTTCCTTTCATAGCTTAGGTGTCGGTTATACCATACATTATGGGCTATGAAAGTGCCAAGCATTTGTTGTACCAAGTGTTATACAACATAAATCAAGATTAGTCATTTAACAAGCAAAGTATTAAAGAGTGAACAAGATAACAAATACAAAACATGTTAGTATCAAACATTAAAATCCATATTAAGTTTACATTATACTTATTCTTACACTATTAGTGTAACCTTTTCACCTTGACATAATAAACTTAACTAAACATAATGAAAGAAAGAAAAATAAATAAACAAAATAAGAACATAAATAAGATAAAAGTTAACTAAGTAAAGGAAAGGAAATGAAAGGTATAAACTTGATATTAATGAAAGCAAAGTATAAACATTACAAAAATACAAAGAGAGAAAGCAAGAGCATGATCTTGATCTAGAAACCAAGATAACTAAATGAATGGCAAATGCCTCCTTTTATAGGCCAAAATTGGGAACGATTGATTTGATGACTAGTTGATGAGTGGGTGACCAACTCTTGACTTAGTGACAATCCTTATCTTCTCTTGTCTTCCCAAAACATCATTGATAACGTCAAAATTAGAACCAGTTGAAAACATGAAAGTTGTAGGAAATTATCTCAAGTGTAAAACATTCAGGTCATTTTGAATAGTGCTCGAGCTGGAAGACAAATTCAGACTTCTTTGTTATTGCTACAATTTGGACTGGAAAATGACCTTTTTAAGTTTTAGACTCCATATAAAAGTTGTAGGCCTATGTCTTACCTTTCCATCCATGTAAAGTAGACCTAAATCTGAGATCTATAGCTCCAGATATGACCCAATTATGGAGTAGTGTTCTGGTTTGGATTGCACCGACATCTCTTTTCTAAGTTTGACCATCTTTTTATCCTTTCAATTTCAATTCTTAAATTCATCAATCAATCCTTTCATTTACGTGATAGGCTTGCATTTAAAATAAACATTTATTACAAATTAAAGGTATCTTATATTATTAGATATGTTATTATAAAACATGCTTTAGTTAAGGAGTTGTTGATACTTCAAGTGTAAAAAATAATGACATAAAACCTTGATCAAAATGCACTTTTAAGTACTAATCAGTTAACAACAAATCAAGTTCCTTTCATAGCTCAGGTGTCAGTTATAACATATAGTATGGGCTATGAAAGTGCCAAGCATTTGTTGTACCAAGTGTTATACAACATAAATCTAGATTTGTCATTTAACAAGCAAAGTATTAAAGAGTGAACAAGATAACAAATACAAGATATGTTAGTATCAAACATTAAAGTCCATCTTGAGTTTACATTATACTTAGATATACTTAGATAAACTTTTCACCTTGACATAATAAACTTAGATAAACATAATGAAAGAAAGAAACATAAAGAAACAATATAAGAACATAAATAAGATAAAAGTTAACTAGGTAAAGGAATTGAAAGGCATAAACTTGATATTAATGAAAGTAAAACTTAAGCATTGCAAAAATATAAAGAGAGAAAGTAAGAGCATGATCTTGATCTGGAAACCAAGATGCCTAAATGCATGGTAAATGCCTCCTTTTATAAGCCAAAATTAGGAACTATTGATTTGATGACTAATTGATGAGTGGGTGGCTAACTCTTGACTTGGTAACAATTTTTATCTTCTCTTGTTTTCCCAAAATATCATTGATAAAATCAAAATTGGAACCACTTGGAAACATGAAATTGTAGGAAATTGTTTCAACTTTCCAGGAAAAAAAATGGAGGTCATTTGGACTTCTGGAACTCCAGATATGGGCCAAACACTGAATAGTGTGTGGGATGTAGGATAGATTTAGACTTCTTTGTTGTTGCTACAATTTGAACTTGAAAATGACCTTTTTAAATCTTGTACTCCATATAAAAGTTGTAGGCCTATGTCTTATCTTTCCATCCATATTAAGTAGACCTAAATCCAAGATCTATAACTCCAGATATGACCAAATTACTAAACAGTATTCTGGTTTGGACTACATCAACATCTCTTTTCTAAGTTTAGCCATCTCTTTGTCCTTTCAATTTCAGTTCTTAAATTCATCAATCAATCATTTCATTTATGTGATAGGCCTGCATTTAAAATGAATATTTACCACAAATTAAAGGTATCTTATATTATTAGATATGTTATTATAAGCGATACTTTAAGTTAATGAGTTATTGATACTTCAAGAGCAAAATGATGATATAAATCTTTAATAAAAATACACATTTAAGCGCTAATCATAATGATAACAAAGTCTCCTCCTTATAAGGTGTACAAAACTTTAAATAGGCCAGAATTTCAATCTTAACAAGGAAACAAAGCAAAAATCTAAAAATACAAAGGAAAGAATTTGAAATAAGTCTAACAAAACTATCAAAACCAGGGGATTCAATGAGATTTTATTTATTTAAAGATTTGACAGTTTGTATAGTTGCCACTTTAAGAAAATGATCTCTAGAAACTCTTGTAAGAATTTTTTTAAGTATATATTCTTGTTCTTTTGCATATGGAAGAATTTTTTAGTTTAGATGCACAATTCTCTACATTTTCCCAACTTAGCCTCTTTTTATACAAGCAAAACTCATTATTTTACCTGAAGTAAGAGATTAATTAAAGTCTTTTCATATTATTATATTGCAAAGACTATAGCGCTACTAATAAACCAAGTTTTAATTAGTATATATTTACCAAAAAATACTGAATCAAAAAAGATTTATGGGTATAAATTTTTAGGAAAAAATGCACGTCTTAGTGAAGGGACGCTAGGCTTGGCAATGTGCTAAACCCCGACACATTGGGCCTGTAGCTCACTAGTCTCAAACATGATTGGGCTTGGGAGTGTGCCCAGCCTCAGACATGCTGGGTCTGACACTAAAAATATACCATAAGACCTTCAAAATAAAAATTCACAATTTTCATTTCTTACTGCATATATATTTTCATAGCATTTCTCTCTAAAATATTTTTGTATTTTTTTTCTAAAAAGATACTTATTTAAGCATTGGAAAGTTTTATTCATCCTCAAAAGAGACTCTTTGCATGTATTAGTTGCAAGCCATCTTGCTTATAAAGTATCAAATTCAAGTTACTAACCATATTAATTAGAAAAAATATATGAGATTGTCAAGACCAAGGACCTACTGATTAACTAATTATTGATTCCAAAAACTCTATTCAAGGCTCCTTGAAATTTTAGGACTACATCACCTGAGGTATATGAATCCCGTAATGTTAATTACACTACAAGATTTCACAGTTTTACCGATGGAAATATTCCGTCGGTGTGTGATTAGAAGTTCGTCGGTGATTTTTTTACCAATGTCATCATCGATGGATTACGTCCGTCGGTTTACCTTTCGTCCATGATTCAACATTCTATCACTATATCGGTCGGAAAAACAAAAAAAACCATTTGCCAATGGCTTTATAGACAAAAATTGGCAAAAAAAAAAAGGATTCCCGCTTGAAGAGACATTTAGTTGAAGATTGAAGCAAATCTTGGTTCAAATAAGTGCTCCAAATTTGTCCCAAAAATCAATTCTATTCCAATTCTAGAAAAGAATATCATATGATTTATTTCAAGCCCAAACTTGCCTTATGTTGTGTGCAAACTTCAACCATTAAACACTCAAGGTTTCAATGTCAATCTTAGCCTAAATAATAAGTACATTTGTAAACTTATTTGATGCTCAAATTCAGCCCAAATTCAGCCCCAAATCAGCCCTAAATCAACCCCAAATCAACCTTCAAATCAACCCAAACACAATCCATGATCTTACATGTCCACACAACAAATAACAATTGATTTATTTTGGGTAATCTATTGATCCAAGAAGGCAAGCACATGGATGGAAAGCTAGAGGGGATATTTTAACATTATTTTGGGTCAAAAAGAAGAAGGAGACACCTCATAAATGAGGAAGAAAAACGTGTATCAAAGTAGTTGTAAAGCTGTCTTGATTTGATTTTTCAGAACATCTTTCGATGTTTTGCCCATAACTTTTGACTTAGGTGTCCAAATGAGCTGTTCTTTAATCATTTGGAAAGGTGACAGAATTGCCAATAAATATGTCTCTAATAGACTTCTCGAAAAAAAGCTTCTAAGAGGGTCGAATTGCTGTCCAAAGTTAGAGTCAGATTTGTGTCCGAATTTTTTCTGAAATTGTATTGTGTTCTTCTTTATAGATTTTGGTTCTTTAGTTTGTAAAACTTATTATTTCAGTTGGATTCAAGTTCTTTCATGTTTATTGAAGTGTTCTTATATATAATCATGGTTGGCTAAACTCTTTCTTGGATCCAAATCAAGGATAATGGTGATTAAGGTGGGTTCTTTAAGATATGAATGAATCTTAATGTTTATCTTCTTATTTTCTTCATGAATGATTTATTATTGTAAAGAAATTTTAGAAATCATTTAGGTAATGTTATAATCTTGAATTTTTATGCACAAACTTTAGTTTTGGTATAGAGATTGCTTGATTCAATGTCTTACTTAATATGAAAGTACTTGTTCATTCTTAAGCAATAATCAATCTTCATCTTTCTAATCTTCATTGTAATATCTTCCAATCTAATATCACCATCGTTGATATTAGGTTGAGTTATCTTATATATGTTGAAGAAATCACCAATACATCACCATTAAAATTGATTTCGACCAAGACTTACTTTTTCTTGTCATTTAAAAACTATTTACACTTTTTCATCTTTGAAAACAAATCTATCAATTATTTTCAACCCCAAGTTATTGTTAATTTACTTTCTCTTGAGTTTTTTTTTTGTTACCTAGCTTAATTTCCAGATCTAGCTCTCTGTGGATATGACCTCGATCTTACCAAGTTAATTGCTACATCGCACACTCGTGCACTTGTGAGTTAAAACAAGCCAATCATAAAAAGCGGTCAAGCAATTTTGGCGCCGTTGCCGGGGAGCTAGCAAGCAAAGGTAACAAATTTAGATTTGATTATTGGAAAACTAAAAAAAATCATATAAAAAAAAAAATTAATTGGCTGGTTTTACCGCCTAAAAAAAAAAATTAAAAAACAAATCAAGTGGCTGGTTTTACCGCCTAAAAAAAATTTGACCTTAACGTTTCGGATATTGGACTGTGGACTGGACTATTAATTGTTGGATTTTGGTTGGTTCAACCATTTTTCTTTTATTGTCTATTCTTATTAGTTGCTAATATTTTTCTTGTTTATTTCATTTTATTTGGTTGATATTGTTTTTATTTATTGTCTAAAGTGCTTGGCCGGTATTACTGCCTTTTTATTCATGCTTGTTATAATTATCTTTTAATGTTTATTGTTGTTATTTTTCTTATATTTATTGTCTAAAGTGCTTGGTTGGTATTACCGCCTCTTGTTTATTTCAGTTTATTTTGTTGTTTTGTTATGATTATTTTTCTTATATTTATTGTTTGAAGTGCTTGGCCGGTATTACCGCTTTTTTATTCAAGCTTCTTATAATTATCTGTTAATGTTTATTGTTGTTAATAGTGCTTATTAATTGGAGAGTGAATTTCTTAATTTGTTGTATTTTTATTTTTGAGCTATTACTTTTATTTGCAATTTTTTTTCTTTTCTTTCCTTTCTTTTCATATTCATATAATTGTTATATTATTATTATTATTATTATTATTTTATCATGGCTAATGTTGAAGATGTAGAGGGTGAAGGGAGTGTTCAAGGTAATGGACCTCCACAATTCAATGATCAACCTAATTTTCGAACTCTTAGAGAGTATCTTCACCCGGCTAGACAAAGTACATCTTCGTGTATTATCTTACCTCTTAACCAACAAGCTTTCAATTTGAAACCGGGCATGATTCAACTTCTTCCCACATTTCATGATATGGATTCTGAAAATCCATACATACACATTAAAGACTTTGAAGAGGTATGTAATACTTTTATTGATAGAACATGCACCGAGGAAACCATTCGGCTTAAATTGTTCCCATTCTCTCTAAAGGATAAAGCCAAGCTTTGGTTAAACTCCTTGCGTCCTAGGTCTATAGGTACATGGAGAGAAATGCAAGCTGAATTTTTAGCCTCCTAGGTCTCCCAGTTCATGTTGAGTCTAGAAACACCATTTCTCATTCAAGTGGGAAGTTTCAATTGAAAGAGACTGATGACCTCAATGCTAGATTAGCCTCATTGGCTAGGAAAGTAGAGTCTCTTGAGATTAAAAAAGTGCATGTCATAAGTGAACAACAAGAGGAAAGTTGTGTTGTTTGTGAGAGCAAAGGGCATAGGACAATTGAGTGTCCTACCATTCCAACCTTCAAGGAAGTGCTATATGGCCAAACTTCTGATTCAAGTAATGTAAGAAAGCCATTTCCAAACCAAGTAGGCAATCCCTACTCTAAGACCTATAATCCTGGATGGAGGAACCACCCAAATTTTGGATGGAGAAATGAGGGCTCTTCAGTACCTCAAACATTTCAACCTTAGAGTTTCATGCTCCCACACATAACACATACCAACCACCTCATAAGAGATCCTTAGAGGATACTCTTCAACAATTCATGCAAACGCAAGGAGGAATCAACAACCAAGTTTACAAATTCCAAGACCAAACCAATAGGACCTTAGATGACATTTGAAGTCAACTAACTAAGTTGACTCAATCATTAAGCATTCAAGAGAAGGGAAAAATCCCAGCTCAACCAATGCCCAATCCTAGAGGTTAGGTACACATGAGTGAATCCTCACCTAGCGAACCTTCAAACCATGAACAAGTCCAAGTCATCACTACCCTTAGAAGTGGAAAGATTGTTGACAAAGGTGTAGGTTTTAGGATTCCTAAAGGTATTATAGAGGAGAAATCTAGGGAAAGTGAAGAGGGAATCAAAACACAAGTGACAAATGAGAGTTTGAGTGACAAAGAAGGTGAGATAGATGAGAAAGAGATGAGTGAGAAAGGAGATGATTCAAGAAAAATTGGAGTCAAAATGAGTGATTTAGAATTTGTTCCTAGAGCACCATTTCCACAAAGGTTAGGGAAACCTAAACAAGATCTTATGAACTCAGAAATCTATGAATTGTTCAAACAAGTGAAAGTCAATATTCCACTCCTTGATGCAATTAAACAAGTTCCATCTTATGCAAAGTTTCTTAAGGATTTATGCACAGTCAAAAGGAGATTGAATGTGAAAGAAAGAGCTTTTCTAACTGAACATGCTAGTGCCATCATCCAGTTTAAGACCCCTCCCAAATACAAAGATCCTGGTTGTCCTACCATTTCATGCATTATTGGAAGTCATAAGATAGATCAAGCTTTGTTGGATTTAGGAGCAAGTGTGAATTTAATACCCTACACTGTTTACGAACAATTAGGTTTAGGAGAAATCAAGCCTACTCGAATCACCCTTCAATTAACTGATAGGTCAATCAAGATTCCTAGGGGTATCGTTGAGGATGTGTTGGTCCAAGTAGATAAATTCTACTTTCCTGTTGATTTTATAGTGTTAGACACCGCACCAATTCAAGGTTCTAATGCCCCCATCCCAGTCATCTTAGGGAGACCTTTCCTAGCTACATCCAATGCCTTAATTAACTGTAGGAATGGGGTGATGAAATTGTCTTTTGGGAATATGACTGTGGAGATGAACATATTCAATGTCTCCAAACAAATCAGGGAACATGAGGACATTAGAGAGGTAGATTTCATCCAAACAGTTTGTCAAGAACACTTTGAGAGAGTGTGGATCAAGGATCCATTGGAGAGAACTTTAATTCATGATGAAAGATTTTGTTCTTTGGAATGTGTTGATGAGGAGGTAAGAGAACTCGAGACTTATCTAGATCCAATGCCTATTATGTCAATAGGTCAATGGACCCCATCATTTGAGCCTTTGATTTCACCCCAAGTGAAAGTTGAGGAATCTCTTGTCCAGCCTGATAAACTAGAAAGGAAGCCTTTACCGAGTGATCTTAAGTATGCATTTCTAGGGGAAGATGAATCATATCCTATTGTGATCTCATCAAAACTTAGCATAGAGCAAGAACACAAACTCTTGAGAGTGGTGAGAAAACACAAGAAAGCAATTGGGTGGAAAATTACTGACTTGAAAGGAATTAGCCCTCTTTTATGTACATATAGAATCTATCTTGAAGAAAAGGCTAAATCTGTGAGGCAAATGCAAAGACGATTGAACCCAAACATGAAGGAAGTAGTGAGAGGTGAAGTGCTTAAGCTACTTGATGCAGGTATCATTTACCCTATTGCAAACTCAAAATGGGTTAGTCCAACCCAAGTTGTCCCTAAAAAATCTGGAGTCACGGTAGTGAAGAATGAAAATAATGAACTAGTACCAACTAGAATCCAAACTAGATGGCGTATGTGCATTGATTATTGATTAGTACTTAAAAGTGCATTCTCATTAAGGATTTATGTCATCATATTGCACCTAAAGTATCATTAAATTCCCTAACAAAAGCATGTTTTATATTAGCAAGTCTAAAAATATAATATACCTTTAATTCATGGTAAATGTTCATCCTAAATGCAGGTCTATCACATAAATAAAAGGATTGATTGATGAGTTTAAGGATTGAAATTGAAAGGATAAAAAGAAGGCCAAACTTAGCAAAGTGTTGCTGGTGCATTCCAAACTCGAACACCGTTCAGTAATTTGATCATATCTGGAGCTGTAGATATCAGATTTAGGTCCATTTTATATCGATGGAAAGGTAAGACATAGACCTACAACTTTCATATGAAGTCAAAGACTCAGTTCTGCCGTTTTCAAGCCCAAATCTTAGCAACAACGAAGACGTCGGAAGCTGTCCTGCAGCTCAAGCACTATTCGGTTTTTGGCTCATATCTTGAGTTCTAGAAGTCCAAATGAGCTCTGGTTTTTTTTTATGGAAAGCTGAGACAATTGCCCATAGCTTCCACAATTCAGTTGGCTATAATTCTGATGTGAGCAATGACGTTTTGGCCAGCCAACAATATCAAAAATCAGCCCACAATATCAAAAAACCAGCAGCCATTAATGTCAAAAACCAGCCACCAAATCAATGGATGCCCACCAATTCTTCAATCAATCAATAGTTCTGAAACTTAGCCTATAAAAGGAGGCATTGTCCATGTATTTAGTCATATTAATTTTCAGATCAAAGTTATCTTCTTGCTTTCTCTCTACATCTTTGTAATGTTCAAGTTTTCTTTTATGCTATAGTAATCTCTTGTTTATGCTCTTTCATTTCCTTTCCTATACTTAGTTAGCTTATATTATGTTTATGTTCTTATATTGTTTATTTGTGTTTTTCTCCTTCTTAATGTTTAGCTAAGTTAATTATGTCAAGGTGAAAAGGTTTTTCTAATGGTGTTAGAATAGGTATAATATAAACTCAACATGAGCTTTAAATGTTTATATCCAAGAAAGATTGTTATTAACATGTTTTATCTTTTTATCTTACTAATTCTTAATACCTTGCTTATTAAATGTTTAATTTAGATTTGTGTTGTATAATATTTGGTACATCAAATGCTTGATCTTTCATAGTTTTCGGCCGAAATCGTTATTATGATAGAAACTTGATTTGTTGTTAACATAAACTAGCAACATGAATGCTTGATGATATTTATAAGTATGGTATTACTTATATAAGATAATTAATATGATCATGTTAGTAATTTATAATGAGCTAATAACGAGAAATCATCCGATTAGAACCTCCTTTGTGTGTGGTTTCTAGTTGAGTAATAAAAAGAGTTTATATTATATTTATTTGAAATACCATTAGTGAATCCTATAACCTTGACATATGTTTTGTTATTGTTTAATCCTTACATCAATATCACATCCCAAAACTTTCTTCAACTCCTTTTCTGTTATTATTCTCTTTAAATCTTTTTCTTTATTTGTAATTTATATAATTCACCTCCCTGTGGTTCGACCCCGGTCTTGCCGGGTTATTTTACTTTGACACTCCTGCACTTGGGATAAGACATCAACTCTTTGATCGTGTCAACTTGCCTTCATCATGGTTTTGAAACATGGAGATTGATTTCATATTTTTATGAAGGGTTAACACCTAGAGATAGGCAAATGGTTGAATTGATGTACAATGGAACTTTTGAAGATAAAGATCCTGATGAAGCAATGGAGTACTTAGACTTGTTAGCTGAAAATGCTCAAAATTGGGACATCGCGGGTACTTATGAGGCACCGAGTAAAACTCAACCTCCAAGCCAAGTTTGCATCTTTAGCTAGAAAAGTCGAGGCACTAGAATTGAAAAAAAGTGGTCAATTAAAATCTATTGAATACATTGTATGTCAAATATGTGAAACAAATGAACACTCAACCAGTAACTGTCCAACCTTGCCTTCTTTTAAGGAATGTCTCCATGAACAAGCCCATGCTTTAAACAGTTTCCAAAGGGCCAACCACAACCCATACTCACAAACATACAATCCTGGTTGGAGAAATCACCCAAATTTCAGTTGGAAGAGTGACAATGCACAAACCTCACCACCACAGTTTCAAGCACACCATAATTTCCAAAATTCTCATGGATATGCACCTCCTTATGCTCCACCTCCTAGAAGAAATCTTGAGGAAACATTGCATGCATTCATTGAAAAGCAAGAGACAATCAATACTCAACTTGCTCAAAACATGACAGATTTTAAAGATACTCTTGCTAAATTAACATCTGCTCTCAGTTTCCAAGAGAAAGGTAAGTTTTCATCTCAACCACAACAAAATCCCAAGGGGCAATACAATGCAAATGCAAGTAGTTTCGGAAGCCAACACATGGATCAAGTCAAATCAGTCACTACTCTACGCAGTGGTAAGGTTATTGAAAATCCCACTCTTGAACCTTATGAGAAAGATGATGAGTCAATCTTTGAGGGTAAGGAAGGGGTTGAATCTAAAAATTGCAAAGAAACGACTGATTCACCGCCAACACTTCCATTTCCTCATGCCATGACCGAACAAAGAAAAGTCAATCACAACTCTGAAATTTTTGAAATTTTCAAACAGGTAAGAATCAATATACCTTTGCTGGATGCTATTAAATAGGTTCCTTCCTATGCTAAATTTTTGAAAGATCTATGCACTGTGAAGAGGAAACTGAATGTGAAAAAGAAAGCCTTTTTAGCAGAACAAGTAAATGCCATTCTTCAGAACAATAATGCTTTGATATTTAAAGACCTTGGTTATTCTATAATTTCTTGCTTTATTGGAGAACATAAAATTGAAAAAGCTTTACTTGATCTTGGAGCTAGTGTGAATTTACTTCCATATTCAGTTTTTCAAAGTCTCAATCTAGGTGAGTTAAAACCAACTTCTATATCTCTTTTACTTGCCAATGGATCTGTAAAAGTGCCTAGAGGAATAATTGAAAATATATTAGTACAAGTCGATAAATTCATTTATCCTGTGGATTTTATTGTCTTGGACACAGAACTTGTTGAAGCATGTAATTCATTTCTTGTTATTTTAGGACGTCCGTTTCTTGCAACCTCTAACGCATTGATTAATTGTAGGAATGGACTGATGAAGCTATCATTTGGAAACATGACATTGGAGATGAATATTGTCAACATTTGCAAGCAACCTGGAGATGATAATGATTTACAAGAAGTAGATCATATTGACGAATTAGTTTATGATCAACTTGAATATACTTTAAGTAAAAATGAGTTAGATGAATCTGAAGATTTGCAAATGATTTATTCTAAGGAAGAAATCATGGATGAAACAAGCACTAAAAATGTTGATGCGAATCTTTTGTCAACAGTGACAATAAATTCGACATCTGACATCACACCAATCGATGATTACTTTCCTAACAAATCCTTACTTTCTCTTAGTCCAATGCCTTGGTATGATAAAAATATCAATTTTCTTGCTTTAGGAGATTTGCCAGCTGATTGGAGTACCCAAGACAAAGAAAAGTTTTTGAACGAAGTGAAGAACTTTTATTGTGATGACCCTAACTTATTCAAATATTGTCCTGATCAAATATTTCAAAGATTCATTCTCGACAATGAGGTAAGGAGTGTCATTAAACTTTGTCATTTTGAAACATGTGGAAGTTATTTCTCGTAAAAAAAGATAGCTATAAAAATCTTTCAAAATGGATTTTATTGGCCCACCATGTTCAAGGACACACATGCATTCTACAAAACTTGTGAAAATTGTCAAAAAGTTGACATTGGTCAAAAAGGTTTGTTTTATAATTCTCAACTCTATTCATTCCCTAGAGAGCTAAGATCAAAATGGAACAATCCTTATGGGGCTTGTGATATTGAGAATTCAATTAATGACAATGTTTTTAAGGAAAATAGACATCGTTTGAAAGCTTACTTTGATAATTTTCCAAGTGAAAATGAATCAACTGGTTTGAATGATCTTGTAGATAAAGGTTGATTATTTTGTTTTTCTTACATTGTTTTTGTGTTTTTTTTAGTGATTTTTGCTAGTTTCTCTCACCCCGGTCCAATGGCGGACAACGATACTCCGTGACTTAAGTCAATTCTTTCAGTTTCCCATAATAACTGATATCTGTGTATATATTTGTGCAATTCTTTGAATCTCTCCTCCGATTCTCATTTGAAAATGGACACTAATCTTGAAAAATTGAAAAAGTATTTTCCCGCTCTACCACAAAATGCGATTACAAAAATTTACTGTGCTAGATGTGCAAGATTGAGATTGTTAATGAATCATGGAATTCCTGAAGATATTCGCTGGTTGATTGAAGCAAAGGTCTGATTACCAGGTGAGTCCTTTAACTCCTTCATTTCACAGATGCTTGGAACAGGTAAAAGCACTTTTGCAAAGAAACGTTGTGCAAAATGACTGAAAGTCTGTCATCGATGTGCTAGATGGACTTGTAATGCACAATGTCCTGAGTAAGGATGGTCTGAGTAAGGAGTCTTTAGATAATCTTCTATTGACTCTTGAGACGCATCCTAGTGGAGATGTGCATCGTGTAATTCATGATTTATGACCACTATTTCATAAAGAACATGATCGACTTAGTCTTGGGAATCTGACTAAAAAAGCCCCTGTTTGCCAGTTTTTAAGAAAGCTGGAGGGGAAGCCTATCCCCGACCCATAGAGAACGTTTAAGCCGTTCTTGGACGTAAAACCAAGGGAAGATGTGAGCCACAATCACAACTACCTGTACATAGACATGCTTTTTCAAAAATATATAAATAAAGAGAGAGAGAGAGTGTGTGTGTGTGAGACTCTAGTTGGCCTACATATAGGTGGTATAATTGCCCTTTTTATTTCCCATCTATAAAATCTTATCTTCCTTCCCTTCATTTCCACTCAACCCATACATTCATCAAATATAGAAGTGTGTAGAAATGGCAAGTTCCTCAAGTTATCAAATAAAAAGTATTTGTGGTTTCGGTGGATCTAGTCCTGGGAAAGAAAAGGAGTTTTTAGAATCAGCAAATCATCTTGGTCAAGTGCTAGCTGAGAGAAAGATTCATTTAGTGTATGGGGGAGGCAGTCTGGGATTAATGGGAGGTGTGTCAATCGCTGCATCTTTAGGAGGTAGTCAAGTTTTGGGGGTTGTCCCCGAAGCGTTAGCACAAGGGAACATCATTGGAAAAACAATTGGAGAGGAACTTCAGGTCTCCACAATATCAGCTCAAATAAATGCAATGTTTAACCATGCTGATGCCTTCATTGCTTTACCAGGTGGTCTAGGCACATTGGAAGAGATCTTTCATATTTCCTCTTAGGCCCAACTACACATTCACCATTTCCTCTTAGGCCCAACTACACATTCACCATAAACTCATAGGTTTGTTAAATGTTAATGGTTATTATGATAAGTTGTTGTCTTTTCTTGATCATGATGTGGAATAGGAATTTCTAACATTTTCTACACGACAAATCATAATCTCTGCTGCTACTACTGAACAATTGATTGACCAACTACAATCTTTCATTCGTGTAATTAATCCTTCCATGAGTCGCATAAATTGGTCAACTAAGGAAAGCCATAAAAAGCTTAAATTGGATTTGAGCCTTCATTTGTGAATCTTTGTGTCTTTTGGTTTTATTATTGTGTTTTGTTGTTACTTATATTTGTTTCAGTGTGTTTCAGGTTTGTCAGTGTTCGTTATTTTAGGTGATATCTTCTATACTCTATCTTTCTACCTTTAAACATTGAGGACAATGTCTTGTTTTAGTTGGGGGAAGAGGGTATCAGCTAAAAAAAAAAAAACTGTGTTTTCTATTTCATAAAGCATGTGCAAAATTGTTGTTACTATGATGGCAGAGTAAGGAGAACTTTTATGACTCTTGAGACGCATCTTAGTAACCATTCTTAACAAGGTCTATTATAATACTTCATGAAATATTCAGATTTACAAACTCTCTTATTGTTATCACTTAATTCTGCTCATATACTTATTTAACATGTATTCTTAAACCTTAATTTACACACACACACTTTAACTTATGATTGTGGGTTGCATACTGGATTATTACATTATTTATGTTCTTTTGTTAAAGGTAACAACTAAGGGAAAGGGATTGTATATAATTAAAAAAAAGGAAAAAAATGATAGTAATAAAAATGTAGATATGTTTGGTTTCATAGCCTCCCTAACCTAAGCAATTAAGCCCGAAGGGGTGTTTTAATACCTAATACCCTAAAGTCAACTGACTTGGGAGCTATTGGCCCAACGCTTGTTACTTGGGTTAAGGAGAAAAGCTTAAGGGAATCAAACATTGCACTATCTATATATCAGTATTTGCGACCCGAGTTACTAAGCTCGTAAGGTGTCTTAACACCTAATGCCCTAAGACCAACTAGTGTGGGAGTCATTAGCTGAAAGCTCGTTACATGGGTTAAAGATGCATGGTGTTTTTAAATTATATGTATATATAT